>NW_025745589.1:288633-500000 GCF_021184085.1 Oncorhynchus gorbuscha | reverse complement strand
ATATCATTTTTGGGGTTAATATAGATTTGGCTGGTGATGACATTGACATCAAGAGATACTATTGAACTGTCCTTGATTTCCAGATGCGTTTCAAAGAATAATAATTAATTCAATGTTCATGCATGTTGGAGTAGAATGTCCTGTAGCCCTTTACACTCATACCCAGATTTGGGCACTGATAAGTAGGGCCCTATAAAATCAATTGTATTATTTGCTTGATGCTATTTAGTTTTTCCAAAATAGTTTTTTTATCCGTTTAGTTTTTCCTGGTTTCCGTTTTCCCCTGTATATTACGTTTTTCGCTCTTTTTATAGATAAACAACAAAATTGGGTGTTCTAAGTCCACAAAAAATGCTTAAACCACATCAGAAGGCCACTTTTTTGAGGTCTGGGAAAAATTGTAGAATTCTGGGTGTATCTACCCTTTAATTCTAATACCACCTAGCAAGAGGCTGTTTATCTATGTTTTTGTAGTGCACATGTGTTGGTAGCGTTTGCAAATCAAATACCCACTGGATTGATTCAAATAATCATATCATTCTGCCAGGTAAGCACAGGCTACTTTGTAGTTCACATTTAAATTGAGAAGGTTTTAGGGAAAGCCTTTCCATCTACCAGAAGACTTGTCATTAGCATCATTGCGATAGGCTACACAAAGTGGTAGATGTGCGCAACACAGATGGGGAATTCTTGTTGCTTTATCAGAAAGTTGCAGGAAATACGAAGCACTGATGCATTCTGTTCATGTCTTATGATAAACTCTGGAAAATTAATTAATTATAAATTCATTTAGTTTGTATCCTACTAACTTCAAAACCATTTTTAATGCTGTTGAATTCAGTTTTAATGTCTGGATTCATGATTCTGTCCGCGTTTTCCGCATCACAGAATTTACAGGGCCTTAGATAAGTGACTTAATTGGAATGCAGCTGCACAGTAACATGCGATATTTGACTGACAGACGTTCTGAACTCTGAGCACCGCATACGACAAGAAGTTGCCCCCATCCCTCTCGCTAATTGGGCAACTTGCTAATTATTTGTTGTCTGAGTGAGGGAAATGGTGTAAATTAAGAGGACACGTGATGGCCTCTGCAACAAAGCAAAGTGCTTTGAACCTCAACCCATGACTTTGCCTCCATTTCCCACCACCCTTCCAATCATTTTTATGTTATCGTCCCCCTTCTCACTTTGTGGGACACTTTTGGTATATCATTTACAGAGCTGTCATGTTATTTATAGTTTTGTAATGTTTCAGTTATCTGTAATGTAACACACACGGTGCCTTCAGGAAGTATTCATACCCCTTGACTTATTCCACATTTTGTTGTGATACAGCCTGAATTCAAGATAAATGAAGTATCTACACACAGTACCCCAATAATGACAAAGTGAAAACATGTTTACAGAAATGTTTACAGAAATATCCCTGAAATATCCCTGAGTAATACATGTTAGAATCACCATTGGCAGTGATAACAGCTGTACGTCTTTTTAGGTAAGTCTTGTGGTCTAAGACACTGCATCGCTGTCCTAGCTGTGCCACTAGAGATTCTGGGTTCGAGTACAGGCTCTGTCGCGAGGACGCACGGCTCTCGACCTTCGCCTCTCCCTAGTCTGTACAGGAGTCGCAGCGATGAGACTAGTGTAACTACCAATTGGATACCACAAAATTGGAGAAAAGGGAGTAAAAGTAACAAAAGGGCTTTTCACACCTGGATTTTACAATGTGTGTGGTCCTTCTGTAGCTCAGTTGGTAGAGCATGGCGCTTGTAACGCCAGGGTAGTGGGTTCTATCCCCGGGACCACCCATACGTAGAATGTATGCACACATGACTGTAAGTCGCTTTGGATAAAAGCGTCTGCTAAATGGCATATATTATTATTATTATTATATATTACAATATTTGGACATTATTCTTTTAAAAAAAATATTAAAGCTCTGTCAAGTTGTTGAGCATTTTCAAGTCTTGCCATAGATTTTCAAGATGATTTTAAGTCCAAACTGTAACTAGGCCAAACATTCGATTTTGTCCTTGTAAGCAACTTCAGTTTATATTTGGTCTTGTGTTTTAGGTTATCAAATCAAATCAAATTGTATTTGTCACATACACATGGTTAGCAGATGTTAATGCGAGTGTAGCGAAATCCTTGTGCTTCTAATTCCGACAATGCATTAATAACCAACAAGTAATCTAACTAACAATTCCAAAACTACTGTCTTATACACAGTGTAAGGGGATAAAGAATATCTACATAAAGATATATGAATGAGTGATGGTACAGAGCAGCATAGGCAAGATACAGTAGATGGTATCGAGTACAGTATATACATATGAGATGAGTATGTAAGCAAAGTGGCATAGTTAAAGTGGCTAGTGATACATAAGGATGCAGTAGATGATATAGAGTACAGTATATACGTATACATATGAGATGAATAATGTAGAGTATGTAAACATTATATTAGGTAGCATTGTTTAAAGTGGCTAGTGATATATTTTACATCATTTCCCATCAATTCCCATTATTAAAGTGGCTGGAGTTGAGTCGGTGTGTTGGCAGCAGCCACTCAATGTTAGTGGTGGCTGTTTAACAGTCTGATGGCCTTGAGATAGAAGCTGTTTTTCAGTCTCTCGGTCCCAGCTTTGATGCACCTGTACTGACCTCGTCTTCTGGATGATAGCGGGGTGAACAGGCAGTGGCTCGGGTGGTTGTTGTCCTTGATGATATTTATGGCCTTCCTGTAACATCGGGTGGTGTAGGTGTCCTGGAGGGCAGGTAGTTTACCCCCGGTGATGCGTTGTGCAGACCTCACTACCCTCTGGAGAGCTTTACGGTTGTGGGCGGAGCAGTTGCCGTACCAGGATGCTCTCGATTGTGCATCTGTAGAAGTTTGTGAGTGCTTTTGGTGACAAGCCGAATTTCTTCAGCCTCCTGAGGTTGAAGAGGCGCTGCTGCGCCTTCTTCACGATGCTGTCTGTGTGAGTGGACCAATTCAGTTTGTCTGTGATGTGTATGCCGAGGAACTTAACTTACTACCCTCTCCACTACTGTTCCATCGATGTGGATAGGGGGGTGTTCCCTCTGCTGTTTCCTGAAGTACACAATCATCTCCTTAGTTTTGTTGACGTTGAGTGTGAGGTTATTTTCCTGACACCACACTCCGAGGGCCCTCACCTCCTCCCTGTAGGCCGTCTCGTCGTTGTTGGTAGTCAAGCCTACCACTGTTGTGTCGTCCGCAAACTTGATGATTGAGTTGGAGGCGTGCGTGGCCACGCAGTCGTGGGTGAACAGGGAGTACAGGAGAGGGCTCAGAACGCACCCTTGTGGGGCCCCAGTGTTGAGGATCAGCGGGGTGGAGATGTTGTTGCCTACCCTCACCACCTGGAGGCGGCCCGTCAGGAAGTCCAGTACCCAGTTGCACAGGGCGGGGTCGAGGCCAAGGGTCTCGAGCTTGATGACGAGCTTGGAGGGTACTATGGTGTTGAATGCCAAGCTGTAGTCGATGAACAGCATTCTCACATAGGTATTCCTCTTGTCCAGAAGGGTTAGGGCAGTGTGCAGTGTGGTTGAGATTGCATCGTCTGTGGACCTATTTGGGCGGTAAGCAAATTGGTGTGGGTCTAGGGTGTCAGGTAGGGTGGAGGTGATATGGTCCTTGACACTCAAAGCACTTCATGATGACGGAAGTGAGTGCTACGGGGCGGTAGTCGTTTAGCTCAGTTACCTTAGCTTTCTTGGGAACAGGAACAATGGTGGCCCTCTTGAAGCATGTGGGAACAGCAGACTGGTATAGGGATTGATTGAATATGTCCGTAAACCCACCGGCCAGCTGGTCTGCGCATTCTCTGAGGGCGCGGCTGGGGATGCCGTCTGGGCCTGCAGCCTTGCGAGGGTTAACACGTTTAAATGTTTTTGTTGCAGGCCGTGTCAGTGGCACTGTATTGTCCTCAAAGCGGGCAAAAAAGTTATTTAGTCTGCCTGGGAGCAAGACATCCTGGTCCATGACTGGGCTGGTTTATTGTCCTGTCGAGTGGTGAATTTGTTTCCCAGTGTCTGTTGGAAAGCAGACTGAACAAGGTTTTCCGCTATGATTTTGCCTGGGCTCAGCTCTGATCTGTATCTTTTTATCCTAAAAAAAAACTCTCTCGTCCTTGCTGATGACAAGCATACCCATGCAGCCATCCATGCAGCCACCACCATGCTTGAAAATATGAAGTGTGGTACTCAAGTGATGTGTTGTGTTGAATTTGCCCTAAACATAACGCTTTATATTTAGGGCATAAAGTTATTTTTTCATTTTTTTTTTTACAGTATTACTTTAGAACCTTGATGCAAACATGTAATACTTTTAAGCAATGGATGAGTCTGCCTCAGTTTTACTTTAGTGCCATAATGCAAACAGAATGCATGTTTTGGAATAGTTTTATTCTGTACAGTCTTCCTTTTCACTCTGTCAGTCAGGTTAGTATTGTGGAGTAACTACATTGTTGTTGATCCATTCTCAGTTTTCTCCAATCAGAGCCATTAAACTCTGTAACTGTTTTAAAGTCACCATTGGCCTCATGGTGAAATCCGTGAGCAGTTTCCTTCTTCTCCGGCAATTGAGTTAGGAAGGACGCCTGTATCTTTGTAGTGGCTGGGTGTATTGATACAGCATCCAAAGTGTAATGAATAATTTCACCATGCTCAAAGGGATATTTAGTGTCTGCTTTTTTTTTTTACCCATCTACCAATAGGTGCCCTTCTTTGCGAGGCATTGGAAAATCTCCCTGTTCTTTGCGGTTGAACCTGTGTTTGAAATGTGTGTATGTGTGGGGTACAGAAATTGGGTAGTCATTAAAAAATCATGTTGAACACTATTATTGCACACAGAGTCCGTATACCTTGTTTTAAGCACATGTTTACTCTTGAACTAATTTAAGCTTGCCATGACAATGTGGTTGAATACTTTTACAGCTTTTTCATTTTTTATTAATTTGTTTAAAAAAACATTGTTTGACATTGTGCTCTATTGTGTGGGCCCAAAATCCAGGTTGTAAAACAACAAAATGTAGAAAAAGTCAAGGGGTGTGAATACTTTCTGAAGTCACTACATGCATACATACAGTGGCTTCATGCATACATACAGACTGGCTGAATGTATTTAATTTGCCTGTTTTAATTTAATTTGCCTCAGTCTGTTTCTCATATCTCATCATCAGACTCCTTTAAGTGTTGTTTATATTTTATTTTACCCCATGTTAAACATGTTTCCTATCTCCCTGGTATTCCCCCCTCCCTCTAGCCATATTTCCCCCATCATGTTTACCAGCTGCCACGCCAGTACGTGGGCACTTTCCCTGTTCATGCACCTCCACTACGTCCATTCCCACATAAAAGTGGCTTTCCCCGGGATCCGAGCAGTGGACACGTAAGTATTAGACTTAGCCAGTATGTCATAGTGCATAGTTAGAAGTAGTGCATCTAGAATGGCATCTCTGGATGTATAAACATGTACATTTTAATTAGCTTCTACATGCTTGTGTGAACCTTCTGATTCAGATTGTTTAAACATCAGAACATTCTGATCGGATTCTACATTTCACACTTTTGTCATTTAGCATACGCTCTTATCCATAGCGACTTACAGTTAGTGCCTTCATCTTAAGATAGCTAGGTGAAACGACAACATATCACTGTCGTGGGAAGTACATTTTTCCTCAATAAAGAAGTTATGAGCAAAGTCAGTGCTCGTAGATTCTAAGAGAGAAGTTAATTTCACAAGAAACACATCCCTCTGTTACAAAAACATGCTGCTCTTTCTTCGTCATACACTCCCCCGCCCCCACAAACACAGAAACCCAATGACCTTGCTACCTCAGCATCAAACTGTCCTCAACCACTGAACCCTGCAGATATCAAACACATTTTTCTCATCCTCATGATGAAGACATGCCCCCTTTCTCTCGCTTCACTCTCTTTCTTTGTATTTCTGTCTCTCTCTCCACTCTTTCTTTGTATTTCTACCTCCCTCTCTCTCAATCCACTCTCTTTTTCTCTTATTTCCTGTCTTGAAGATGTCTACCTCCTTAATGTTTTTTCTCCACTACAACGATGATGTTTGTCAGCTGTGTCTTCCTAATGCTCTCTACCCACATCCATCCCTGATGAACACCTGCTTTATGCCACTCCCTCCTCACCTTTCCCTCTCTCTTTCCACCTCTCATTCTCTCTCCTCCTCTCCAAGCCGTTAAAGGTACCGTCTTTGAAAAAGAAGCAGGTACTGAAATCATCTGATTTTTGTCCCTAACTCTGGCTTTTTACTCCCTTCGCTAATGCTGCCCTCCTACTACCTAGACCGACAAACTAACCCCTTCCGAGAAGTGATCTGACCACAGTCCTAGCATGCACCTTTGGAACCGGGAGTTACAGGCGTGCTACACTGGACGAGTAACTGTTTCAGAGCACGAGACGCTCCCATTCATGTCAATGAAACCTGGGCGTAAGCGGCGTGGCTCCGCGAGAGGCTTGTGTTGCTCGGTGTAAATTTACGCCCTGGTTCTACTTTCAAGAATTTGACATGCCTCTCACGCCCAAGAACACTTGATAAAGTGTCTCGCGTTCTTCTCATGCCTGCAAAAGCTACGCTTCCAGTGTTGCAGCTAAAAATGCACTGTTATTGCGACGCTCTAGCTCTCTTGTTAGGATTCTAACTGATGTAGATACTGAACACTACAAGGCTGCTGACTAGTGAAATATTTGATCTGCTCATAGTGCTTCTGTCCTTAATATTGCAATACTGCTTAAGGCCTATTTTCAATGACACGTTTTGGAACCTTGTAAGATACATGTTTGATTTAGTCACTTGTACAGTCTCTATAAGCATTTCAAACATTAGCTGAAGTCCTCTCCTTACCACAAACCCTTACACACTCCCACCTCCATCACCTCATCAAAGTCAACATGTCCTATGAAGACAGCCCTTCTACTCAGTCAGTGGCATTGCCTGTGGTTTCATGAAGACCTGAAACTAACCCGTTTTGAATAAATAATAGTCATGCACCATTTTATTGCTGTGTGCATTCTATCCATACTAGCATCACAGCAATCTAGCACTAGATGTGTATCACTTACCTGTAGTATTTTCTCCATTCGTCTTTGGTGAGGTGTGTGGTGTCATATCTAACTCAAAGAAATAGAATCACTAGAATGGACATCCTCATTCAAGTCAATTCAATGGTCTGAGGGGATATCCGTTATAGTGATTCTATTGTGTAACTCTTGCGTTAGTGAGTAACCTAGCAATAGTAATACTTTACAGATAACAGGAAGTGATGTCATTTCCTCCTCACAGATAACATCAAGGTGTTTTACCATACAGTATTCTCTCATCCACTCACTGACAACGTTTGGTCTGGGCCTAATGCCGTGACAACCTCTAATAACCCATAGTCTACATCCCATTGCCATACTGTACCATGCTATATTCACCCTAGGATAACGTCACTCTCATCAACAACCCATTATAGATCAGATATTATATTTCTCTCATACTGTACCTACTAATGGTTTATGTGGCCTACGTTCTCTTCATGTTGCTCTCCCCTATACCATGCCTTTATACCTTTGCAGGTTTGAATGGAGTTTCAGCATGGAACTCTTATTTTATGTGATTCTATGTTATTCAATTTTTACCCAGACTGGCAGAGCATACTACAATAGTGAGATACATAATAACTTGAAAGGGGAGAAATTTTATTCGGAATTCTAACTTCCATCAAATAGCTATTCACCTCAGGTTTTGTCCTTCAGCTGTATCCTGTCATTGACAATGTGTTCTGGACCTGGTTGTGTGTGTGTGTCAGGGTTCTGCCTCTGTGGTGTCGGCCACCCCGGCCATCCTCCTGAGCTCCATGAACACAGACGCAGTGTGTGAGCGCGTCAAACAGATCGAGGGCATCGACCAGAGCATGCTGGTCCAGTACACAGCCACCATCAAGAAGGTGAGCTTGAGAGGGAGAGAGAGAGAGGGAGAGGGAGGGTATTTCTGACATCTCTGCATTGCTTCTCTCCCTCAGGCTAATGTGAACGGCAGAGTTCTGACCCAGTGCAACATCGATGAACTGAAGAATGAGATGAAAATGAACTTTGGAGACTGGCAGCTCTTCAGAGGAACGGTGAGTACTTTGGCTCTAACTTTGCTCTTACCTGTTTCTTTTTATTGTGTAGTGTATTTACCATCAGCTTTAACAGTGGACACTGCTGTTACAGTATGGTTCTTAACTCAGTACGGTGTCTACCCACTCTGCCCAAATTGTGCTTTGGTGATGAAATTTCACCTCCTTATGTTATAAAATACATTTTTACTAAGACAAATAGTATTCATGTTCTGAATCGTTCAGTGGGATCTTTCTCTAACAAATCATTAACATTATATCCAAAGAGTTGGATTTCGTACCTAATACATCCTATGATAAGCACCGAGCTCTGTTGACATAGCTGTGCAGGTTTCTCGTAAACAACTTTTGTCACTTTTACATTTTGTGGTCGTTGTCTTCAAAGTTGTTTCTGCGGATCACAAAACGCAAAATTAGCATGACACGAGCTGAATTAAATGTAAAAGGCTTTGAAAATAAAAAGCTTATACAGATGTAGGATCTTAATTTGAGCCAGTTTGCTACAGAAGGAACATAATCCTGCAGCAACAGGAAATGTGAATTATTATGTGGATCATAGTTCATGTACATTTTTTGTAGGGGTTAATACATTCTTTGTTAGGGCAAATCAAGTCTGACATTTTAAAGTGGAAATTACAAACTTTAGAAGTCTTTTTAAACCTTGAGTACACTACAAGATTGCATTTCCGGCTGTGCAGGAAAATGGTCTGCAACAAAAGAGAGATCAAATTAAGATCTTACGTCTGTAAATTCAGTGCTCCATTGACATTTCACAGCGATACGTTTGTTTTTGTGTGAAATATTTGAAAAATAACAGGAATTTCCAATTACAAATGAAAAGCATATGCTAAAATATGAAAATATGACATGTCATGTTTCAAAATCAATATACATCTTACCTCTATTATTGTTTAAAATTCAATAAAAAAGATAACAGGAGTTCAACAGGAAGCCTTAATTCTTGCACAGAATCCAGCCTAGCTGACATGATGCAATTTTCCAGATTTTTGACCACACTTATTCTCTGGCCTCCATTGATTTAGTCACCATAATTCTGGCCTATTCCTCAAGGGTAAAAACTCCAATAACGTTTTAACAGATTACTATAGACACATGAGGTTTGGTTTTCTTAAAGGGTTATAATTTTAGCCATTGGTCAAAATATGTGTTTTTTGATTGGACACCCTAAACCCAGTCATCTGTGGTCCTCCTCCAACATCTTCTTCTTCTAGGTGTTGGAGATGCGTCACGTGGAGAGCCAGGTGCTTCATGAGGAGGCTCCCAGCGAGATGGGCAGCAGTGTGACGGGACACGGGGAACCAAGGCGCAAGGTCGCCCCGCCCCAAGCTGGCGCCGCCAACCTCGACGCCAACTCACCAATGTACAGCTTTAACCTGAGCTTTGAGGAGCTAAGCAACGTGGGACTGGATGAGCCTCCCAGGAACAGCAACAACACATGGATGGTGAGTGACTGGTGGTATTTTCCATTGTAGAGAGGTCTATAATTGCATCATTATATTACATTGACAGAAAGACTGGTATTGAATAACTATATGTACAGAACCATAATTTAAGTCGTTGCCCTGTATGAAAACCAAATGATAGCCGATTTGCCTTCATGTACACTACCGGTAAAAAGTTTTAGAACACCTACTCATCATGGGTTTTTCTTTATTTTTACTATTTTCTACATTGTAAAATACTAGTGAAGACATCGGAACTATGACATAACACATATGGAATCATGTAATAACCAAATAAGTGTTAAACAAATCAAAATATATTTGAGATTCTTCAAATAGCCACCCTTTGCCTTGTTTACAGCTTTGCACACTCTTGGCATTCTCTCAACCAGCTTCACCTGGTATGCTTTTCCAACAGTCTTGAAGGAGTTCTCACATATGCTGAGCACATTTTGGCTGCTTTTCCTTCACTATGCAGTCCGACTCATCCCAAACCATCTCAATTTGGTGGAGGCCAGGTCATCTGGTGCAGCACTCCATCACTCTCCTTCTTGGTCGAATAGCCCTTACACAGCCTTTAGGTGTGTTGGGTCATTGTCCTGTTGAAAATCAAATGTCCCACTAAGCCCAAACCAGATGGGATGGATGGCGTATCGCTGCAGAATGCTGTGGTAGCCGTGCTGGTTAAATGTACCTTGAATTCTAAATAAATCACAGACAGTGTCACCAGCAAAGCACTGTCACACCATAACACCTCATTCTCCATGCTTTACGGTGGGAAATACACATGCGGAGACCATCTGTTCACCCACACCGCGTCTCACAAAGACACGGCGGTTGGAACCAAAAATCTCAAATTTGGACCACAGGACAAATTTCCACCAGTCTAATGTCCATTGCTTGTGTTTCTTGGCCCAAGAAAGGCCTTATCTTCTTATTGGTGTCCTTTAGTAGTGGTTTCTTTGCAGCAATTCGATCATGAAGGCCTGATTCACGCAGTCTCCTCTGAACAGTTGATGTTGAGATATGTCTGTTGTTTTAACGTTGTAAAGCATTTGGACTGCAATTTCTGAGGCTGGTAACTCTAATGAACTTATCCTCTGCGAGAGGTAACTCTGGGTCTTCCATTCCTTTGGCGGTCATCATGAGAGCCAGTTTCATTATAGCGCTTGATGGTTTTTGCGACTGCACTTGAAGAAACTTTCAAAATTATTTTTGCGACTGCACTTGAAGAAAATTTCAAGTTATTGAAATTTTCCATATTGACTGACCTTCATGTCTTAAAGTAATGATGGACTGTTGTTTCTCTTTGCTTATTTGAGCTGTTCTTACCATAATATGGACTTGGTCTTTTACCAAATAGGGCTATCTTCTGTATACCCGCACTACCTTTGACACATCACAACTGATTGGCTCAAATACATTAAGAAGGAAAGAAATTCCACAAATTAACTTTTAAGAAGGCACACCTGTTAATTGAAATGCATTCCAGGTGACTACCTCATGAAGCTGGTTGAGATAATGCCAAGAGTGTGCAAAGCTGTCATCAAGGCAAAGTATGCCTATTTGAAGAATCTCAAATATAAAATATATTTAGATTTTCTAACACTTATTTGGTTACTACATTATTCCATATATGTTATTTCATAGCTTTGATGTCTACAATGTAGAAAATACAAAAAATAAAGAAAAACCCTTGAATGAGTTGGTGTTATAAAACTTTTGAACAGTGGTGTATACTTAGACCACAGATCTAGGCCCTCCTCAGTCTTTCAATGTCTTACTCTATTAAATGTAATGTTTCATAACCTCTCCTCTCCCCAGGCCCCTACCCACCGCACCCCCAGCATGTCCAGCCTCAACTCCCCGGAGTCATCCAACGACATCGTCAAGCTGACGGAAAAGCAGCAATCCGAGTACCGCAACGCCTATCAGGAGTACATCGCCCAGATGGCCACGCTGGAGGTGGGCGGAGGCGGGGGAGAGAAGCCTGTCCAGCCCCACCCCAACCAGTTCATGACCTCCTCCAGCTCCGAAGATAAGACCAAGGACAAGGCTACCGCCAAGAGGAGCACCGCCAAGCCCCCCGCTGTAGACGCCCCAGACTTCACCAACGCTGAAGCCCCCCTGGACCCCATCACAGAGGAAGATGAGAAGCAGGACCCCCATGGCTCCTCCAAAACCCTCCTGGGCCGCAAGGCCTCCGGACCCAACGACAGGGGGAGCGTCCTGTTTCTGGGAGCCGCCGATCTCAAGTTGAAGACTACCGGCGGGCTGCGTTACCAGAAGCTGACCAGCGATGACGAGGATTCAGAGAACTCTGACACTCCTCTCCTGGGCGACGGGAAGAAGCTCGGTGAAACCAAAGCATCCTCCTGCAGCAGCTCCTTGGCCCTGGCTAAGGGGAAAGAATATCTCTCCGATGCCATGCTGGATAAGAAGGATTCGTCGGACTCTGGCATGCGGTCCAATGAGAGCTCCCCCAACCACTCTCTGCAGGACGAGGAGGCCGACCTTTCCCAGCTGGAAAGGGCCAACCTCATCGACCTGGACCAAGAGGAGAGCCAGAGCCTGGCAGCCAGGAAGATGGGTCTGCCCAGCAGCCTGAGTGGCCTCCAGGACCCAGCCGTGGCCCGCATGTCCATCTGCTCCGAGGACCAGTGCAGCCTGCTGGCCAGCAGCCCCGAAGAGAGCTGGCCCTTGTCCAAGAGCTACAACCTGAACCGCACGCCCAGCAACACCACCCTCAACAACAACACCAACGCCCAGCAGCAGCGTTGCCCAGGGCAGTGTGCTCCGGTAGGGTCGACCGACACTACCTGCTCCACTCCTACCTCCTCCTCCACCAGCGAGATCATCGTCTCCCCGGGTTCTGGCACCACCAAGTCCGGGCCGCAGAACGAGAACGTGCGCGTGGTGCACCTGAAGCGGGGGCTGAACCCCGGGGATCCCCCAGAGATCACCAGCGTGTCCTCTGACACCGTCACATTCGGAGAGGAGCGCGAGAGCATCCTGTGAGCCTCTCCGCCCACGCCGTACCCAGGAGGGAGACCCCTGGAGAGCACTCAGTCAGTAGATCTTTGTTGTGGTAGTCTGAACAACGCATGAGCAGAAAGGTACCGTAGCTAGCTAAATGGGTAGATAAATGAAGATTTTAGGGCTATATGTTCCTAGTTGTGTACTATGTAGATAGCATCGTTAAACCGGCCTGATTTTGCGTGCTCACATTCTGTTTTACTTCAGTGAAATAAAAGGCACAACGGTCTGTCTGGTTTCATGAGGCTACTATGTACTGTAGAGGCAGCGTACTGATGTTGTATTGTGTATTTTTATCATCTGAAGTGAAGTGACCCATACTAACTATCTTAGTTACTTACAGTATAATTGACAACTAACTATCTGTGAATTCTCCTGCACTAGAGCAAACATTTTAAGCTTGAGTGCCAGTCTGTTTGTGCTATCAGGCCAACTTCTTGTCACTCATTGTCATGCCAAGGGATTTGACAATGAGCAATGGAGTTGGCAAGAGCACAAATCTATCCGGGACCAGTCTAGGAGCATGTGCCAACAGTATTATTCTTAGCTGCTGCTCCCTGTGTCTGTCAACTAGTGATGTATGGAGCTTGTGGGTTCTGTACAATAGAAGATCGATGAATAATAAATTCAAATGAACACGTGAGCCAATTGAACAAAAGTGTGTGTAGGATCTGTCTTTGCCGTGTCTCAGCAAATGTCATGGAGGAGACTCAACTGAACTGTTCTGCAATGTTGCTATAGCCACAGGACTTTTAACTATGTTTGCATCCCAAATGGCACCCTATTCCCTATAAAGTGCACCACATTTGACCAGCGCTATGGGGCCCTTCTTACAACACTAACAAACTTTTGAGGATAAAAGGGAGGGGACGTTGACACTAAGTTTAGACAAGTGTTTTAAGAAAAAATTTACAGAAAAGTTATTGCTCTCCAGAAAAATTCAGTTGCATTCTCCATGTGATAAATTGGGACTGTATGTACGCTTCTTTGTAAATGAACAGTGGTTGTAAAATCATTTTGGTTTATTAAATGTCATGGTCTGTCTCGTCCCGTAACACTAGTACTATGTATCCAATGCCATTGAAATGTACATCTGATAAGCAGATGGCATCGGATTCACAAATCTGGCTACAGATTATGACCCGTGCCATACATATGCAAATTAGTTTGACGTCTGTGCAAGTGTCAGAGTGCCCTCCTACGTGTAGCATGCACTGTGATGTTCTATGGTGTATTTTACCCAGTCTGGTGATAACCGTGTCGGAGAATAAAATAGGGGATTCGATCTATAAAGGAAAATAAGTGAATTTTGCCATCAGACATGAATCGGATTGTAAAAAATAAAATCTGGATGTTGGCTGTATACAGAGTCTGACCTCGTTTGTTCCCACGTAGGCATGTTGGAAATGATATGTATGGACCAGTATGTTCTCATAGCAGTTTCTTCTTAACGTCCACCAGCAGGAGGCGTGCTCCACCCATGCAAAAATAGTAGTAAGCATCTTAATATGTAATAATATAATATGCAATTTTATCGAAAGTAACTTAGTCATGGGGCATAAGTTATTAATGTATGGGTTGTCCCGGGAATCAAACCCACTTCCCTGGCATTGAAAGCATCATGCTCTACCAACTGAGCTATAGAGAACCACCAGTGACTAGATGGGCACCAGCCCACCATCCTAGATAACTGGATATGATTAGTAACTGCAATACATTGAGTCTTGTTATGTGGTCTGCCTAATGATATCTGAATCTTTCAGATACATTTAAAAGCAAGTTCAATGGAATGCAGTTCCACCATCCTTCGATGTAAGAGAAGGTCCAGTGACAATGTTGAAAATGGTCAGTTGTTGGAAATCTGTATATTTACACCACTTACAAAGTTCCAATATAATACCTCATAAAACAATATGGATATTAACATAATTGTACAGTATAAGGAATCTAATTTATTATTGTATAAAAGTGCAATTTACAACATTCCTCATTATATTCTCTGCAACCAATCTGATACTATACAGGCATGATTTTTGTCTTAACATTTATATACAGTGAGTGTCCATTAGTCCGTCTGTAAGAAACAGCAAACATTTAGAGAGTTCTCCTGTGTTTCATGCGCCACCTGCCCAGGAAAAGGCAGAATCCTGTCGTCGAAAGAAATCTCGTTTCAATACTATCTTTTCAGTCAGTTATTCTGTCCTTGTGTTTCCATTGTCGGTGAGATATCATTCTTCCGTTGAAAGAAAAAAATAAAAGGCCAGTAGATAAATAAAAACTATAAAACACATACTTGTATCTCCTTTTAGGAAAAAGTATAAACTTAAGTCAAGAGGAAATCCAGCCAGCCAGTGGAGGTGAACATGGGGTCCTGTTTAAAACACACCTGTAATAGACTGGGGAGAGAAAAGAGGGTCACATTTAGAGAGAAGCCAGGCTAAAGGACAGACAGGGAACTGGACAGTCAGACTGGCGCCTGAGAGGAAGCCACAGTTCTTTTTCTACTTTAACCAAACACTGAAATACTGGTGGAAGTCTATCCCAAATGGCACCCTTTTCCCTATGTAGCACACTACTTTTAAACAGGGCCCATAGGGCACTACTTAAGGAAATAGGGTGCCATTTGGGACGCACAGGCTGAAATACTGGGCAATCCCTGAGCACCAGATGGAGGCGTCGACACAGTCGGAGGAATAAGTAACATCCCGACAACCTCTAAGTACAACGTGGGAATAGATCTACACTTGCTATAATGATGCTGGCTGGCGCCTGCTTTTACTTACAGACAATTATCTACAGACCAGTAGTTTTCAGAACCCACACAACCACAGACTGGAGTAGCCATCCAGTCTATTATGTAGCCAGAGCCTATGATATCATGATACAGGTAGGTTAATCAGTGGTGTCAAATGTCAGTCAAGTCAACAATATAACAGTCCATGGACTACCCTTTTCAAAGTGTAACTGATGCCAAGTCTCTATGTCCTTAAAGTTTTGACCCATTTGAACGCACCTTTTCTTTTACCTCTCAACAAAATTACTTTTCCAAATGGAAATGGATGCAATAATGGCAGTATTAAAGGAAATACTTACCCAGTCAGAGGGAGAGTTTAGCTGTCATCAGTCTCTGTCTCTTTGGGGAGCTGGTCATTTGACTGTGAAAACACACAAGACAACCACTGTTCAATATCACTGTTTACAGATCGAGGCTCCTGGCATTGCTGAGTTAGAGCAGTGGCTGTGGTCTAGTTTCTATTAGGTTTCTATTCATTCACCACCAAGCTGTAACTTGTACAATAGCCAACAGTGGCACTTAAAAAGATTTAGTATATTTTTACAGATTTATGTGAAGCAGAATATTAGGCTGCTTTGGAAAGAATCTAATAAATATTTGAATATAAGCCTGTAAGCCTTTAACCAAAGTAAGCATATATAAAATATTACATAGGCTACATGAATAATGTACATGTCATGGGAGTTAGGCTACATCAAATTAAAGGAACTCCAATTGAACGAGCTAGTTTCTGTGTAGCCTACTATGTTTATGTTAGGCTATTTATTTTTCTGAACCACTCCAAAACAGAAGTTCCCTCATTGGAACAAAAAATGAAGTTATTCTATGCTATTCGTATTTTTACCTGAAAGGTGAGGAGGCTGATGTCGGAGTTGATGGTTGCTAAGGGGTTCCTGGGTGATGCTGGCTGTCCCGGTCGCTGCTGCTGATGTTGGCAGCTGGAGATGATTGAGCTAGAGTCCAGTGCAATCTGAAGGTCTAATATATAGTCTATAACATGCTGCAATATCTCAATTTTACTAACGTTCTTGTTCTGCGGGAGGCTGGGCACGAGTTCTTTCAGCTTGGTGTAGCAGTCGTTCATATTGTACATCAGACTCAGAGGATCATCCATCGGGCTTTTGCTCCGGGCGATGCCGAGGGCATGTTCCGACGAGTTGGTGATGTTGTTTCTCATAGACCGCACAGGACTTATTGCTTTCATGATGACAGTTCTGTGCGATAAGATATTACGCATGAAAGAAACAGATATCCTTGCCCAGACTTCGCTAAATACAATCAGTGCAGTGCGCACGCTGTCAAGTCTTTTTATAAGCCTTGTGGACGGGGCTGGTCACGCCTCAGGTCGAAGACTGCTCGTAGATTGGCTTCCTGGAAGTGTCAATCACTGTCCAAAGCATTGGAATTGGTTCAAATGGAGCACATATTTCCACCCCGCCCATATTTTCCGCATTCTTGAGCAAGTTATGTGAAGGCGCGCAACTGAAGTGATGTTCTTCTCTGTTCATGTGAGTTTATTTTGAAGTCATCTATGTCTGTAGGCTACTTCTGCCTGTGGGCCTATAGGTGATCTAAAGGCACATCAGTGTGCCAAATGTAGACTACCTCCTAATTACGCAGACCCGATTAGGTTACTCACCAGAGATGTTCACCCCAATAACCATGTATTAGCCTACAGTTCCACGTTCCAGCTATTGATAGCCTATATTGGCCTTTTTTTCCATAGAGGGAAATTGCACATTATTTCGTTTCGTGACCCTAGCTCATCTGGAGTGAGTTAACTTCACCATGCGTTAAAGCTGTGCGCAGTCTCCCCATTTCTTACCCACTGGACCAAGTTGAACCCAATCTCATGATTGCTTGGCAACATAGAGCTCAACGCACTCACACTGCAGTAGCTGTAGCGAGTTGCCTGGCTTCGCCGCAAGCTCCCACTTCTACCGACTGCCTGGCGCCAGCGCTGTGACGGCATCCCATTCACAGCAGCACTTGAAGCCAGGCAGGCGCCGCTCTGGCGGCTGCTATGACGACGGGAGCTGTCAGTCAGCGCGCGGGCTCTCAGCTGACTTGAGATGGAGCTCTCACAGTGCCTCGAGTGCCCGGAGCCACACACCTGCACTGGTGGTTTGAGTTTCTCAACACAACTGAACTACTGTTTTCTATCTGTTTACTGTCTTAATTCACTAGCTGTACTAGATGCCAAGGGCTTGTTGTGAGAAAATAGTACAGCGTCCCAACTGGCACCCTATTTCCAACACAGTGCACTTCTTTTGATCAGATCCCTAATGGCACTGGTCAGAAGTGGTGCACTATAGGGAATAGGCTTCCCTTTGCGATAGAGCTGATATCTCATGCGTCCAGTAGTTTTCAGCTACAGGTTTATGTGCTACTTAAACGCCCTACAACAAAGCTTTCTTAGTGTCCAACAAGCATTCTGTGCCCTTAACCTTGTTCTGAACACCCTCAAAACAAAGGTTGTGTGGTTTGGTAAGAAGAATGCCCCTCTCCCCACAGGTGTGATTACTTCCTCTGAGGCTTTAGCGCTTGAGGTAGTCACCTCATACAAGTACTTGGGAGTATGGCTAGATGGTACACTGTCCTTCTCTCAGCACATATCAAAGCTGCAGGCTAAAGTTAAATCTAGACTTGGTTTCCTCTATCGTAATCGCTCCTCTTTCACCCCAGCTGCAAAACTAACCCTGATTCAGATGACCATCCTACCCATGCTAGATTACGGAGACGTTATTTATAGATCAACAGGTAAGGGTGCTCTTGAGCGGTGAGATGTTCTTTACCATTCGGGCATCAGATTTGCCACCAAAGCTCATTATAGGACACATCACTGCACTCTATACTCCTCTGTAAACTGATCATCTCTGTATAACCGTCGCAAGACCCACTGGTTGATGCTTATTTATAAAACCCTCTTAAGCCTCACTCCCCCTATCTGAGATATCTACTGCAGCCCTCATCCTCCACATACAACACCCGTTCTGCCACATTCTGTTAAAGGTCAGTTTTATCTCAATCTCTTAATTCAAAGACTCAATCATGGACACTCTTACTGAAAGTTGTGGCTGCTTTGTGTGATGTATTGTTGTCTCTACCTTCTTGCCCTTTGTGCTGTTGTCTGTGCCAAATAATGTTTGTTCCCTGTTTTGTGCTGCTACCATGTTGTGCTGCTACCATGTTGTGCTGCTGCCATGTTGTTGTCATGTTGTGTTGCTCACCATGCTGTGTTGTCATGTGTTGCTGCCATGCTATGTTGTTGTCTTAGGTCTCTCTTTATGTAGTGTTGTGTTGTCTCTCTTGTCATGATTGTGTGTTTTGTCCTATATTTTATTTTATTTATTTCTACTTTTAATCCCAGCACCCGTCCCCGCAGGAGGCCTTTTGCCTTTGGTAGGCTGTCATTGTAAATAAGAATTTGTTCTTAACTGACTTGCCTAGTTAAAAAAAAAAATACTGTATAGATCTGTGTCAAAGTAATTTATGTACTTTTCAGGAGTATTTAAGACAATGGAAAATGGACATTCAAAATAGAGATAAACAGTGTAAAACACAGTCATTGATCAGCAACGGTTAAGATCAATAAGAAAATGGGTCACTGACTCCAAGCATTCTGTACTTCTGGTCAGACGTATAGTACTATACAGGAATAGAGTGCGATTTGAGATGTACAGAACCCTCATTATGCATTTTCCATGGTCACTCTTCTCTTCCCAAGTTGCTGGATACAGTAGCAGGTACGCACATTCCCTGTTTCAAATTGATGATGCAAACAACCTGCACAAATAAACCGTAGACTCTTAATAAGGTAAGGGGAAAAATAGCACATTGATGTTTTCATTATATTCAACTGGGGAGGAAGAAGACCTGGAGTAGTTGTGAAAATATTACGGCTTTCCAGCATTCATAAGAGAGTGAATGTGTTCATTTTGTCATATTTACTGAAAGTTTCACTTTGTGGTATTTTCCTCCAGCTCGTCAATGTTGCACATTATCCAACAGGGGCAGCATTACAGGGTTTATGTTTTGTCATAGATTATTTTCTTTGGACAAAATGCTTGTTGAAGCTGGGACAGCATTTAAATCGCATCTCAGAGCAACTGTTACTCATCCATCAGAATAACACCTTATAGGAAATTGGGTGCCATTTGGGATGCACACTGTCACAATGGCAAGGGCTTTTGGCTGCAACCATCTGAGTACTTATTCTCAGCACTTCCTTTTCTGGGCCCCTTTTCAAACTTACCGAGAATGTAGCAGTTCTTTTGAGGACATGTTTTATAAGAAGGGGGGTTAAGTGGCCAAAGTGAAATTTTGATGTTTAGACAAGTTTTTTAAATTTTCAGTCATTGGATATGAATATAATTTGGTGAGCTATTCCTCACAATGCCACTGGCTGTCTGCATCTCTCTTCTTACACACAGCCTTGACCAGGGTGGAGCCCTTTACATTCGCATTGTTCCTCTGTCCCTGGAAGTCAATCATTATCCGATACCCCTTAGGTAGACGTTCCTGATGAGAGGCCAGGTGATGGGTACCCTTTCCTGAGACTTGAAGATTTGCGTTAGCTCCCTGAGCTTATATCTAGGCTTTAGCTAAAGCTAAAGCTAAAGCAGTCTCGTTCTATTCATTCTATTTCTATGCATTTAATTGTATCCGATAGGTGAAATCCGGATGATAACTTCTGAAAAACTGGGCCCAGGAGACCCGAATTCGATCCCAGTTGGTCTCACAAGAACGGCTCAGTACAGACTCAATACAGTCTGTAGTCCTCATGGGTACAATCTGATCAGGGTAGACAATATTGGCATCCCAAATAGCAACCTATTCCCTATGTAGGGCACTACATAGGGAATAGGGTACCATTTTGGATGCACTGAATCTGACCTATTTTGTTATCTTGGTTACATTAATTTTGTCTTGTACAATGTATCCGTAATCGGTGCTTTCAAATCAAATCACTGGTTAGTCGAGGTAATTCAGGTAATATGTACATGTAGGTAGAGTTATTAACATGACTATGCATAGTTAATAACAGAGAGTAGCAGCAGCATAAAAGAGCCATGTAAATAGTCTGGATAGCCATTTGATTACATATTCAGGAGTCTTATGGCTTGGGGGTGGAAGCTGTTTAGAAGCCTCTTGGACCTAGACTTGGCACTCCTGTACCGCTTACTGTGACTTGAGAGGGTGATCACACAGTCGTCCGTTTGTCAGCAGCTATCAGTTCACTCCTGTTGGTTCAATGCGTTCACGCAATCATGTCAGGATTTGTCCTAGGGAGAACTTTCAGGACTTGCACTTTCAAGGGATCCACTTTTATATGACGATTAAGTCTTCTTATTGCTCACAGTGCGGCTTTCTCTCTCTGTGTCTCTCGCTCTCTTTCTCTCTCTCTCGCGCTCTGTCTCTCTCTCAATTAAATTAAATTGAAGTGCTTTATTGACATGGGACACATGTTAACATTGCCAAAGTAAGTGAAGTAAATAATTAACAAAAGTGAAATAAACAATACAAATGTACAGTAAACATTAAACTCACAGAAGTTCCAAAAGAATGAAGACATTTCAAATGTCATATTATGTATATATACAGTGCTGTAACAATGTGCAAATCGTTAAAGTACAAAAGGGAAAATAAATAAATATTAGTATTTTTATTTGACCTTTATTTACCTTGGAAAGTCAGTTAAGAACAAATTCTTATTTGATGGCCAAAAACATAAATATGGGTTGTATTTACAATGGTGTTTGTTCTTCACTGGTTGCCCTTTTTTGTGGCAACAGGTCACAAATCTTGCTGCTGTGATGGCACACTGTTGTATTTCACTCAGTAGATATGGGGGTTTATCAAAATTGAGTTTGTTTTCGAATTCTTTGTGGATCTGTGTAATCTGAGGGATATATGTGTCTCTAAGATGGTCATATATTTGGCAGGTCAGGAAGTGCTGCTCAGTTTCCACGTCATTTTGTGGGAAGTATGCACATAGCCTGTCTTCTCTTGAGAGCCAGGTCTGTCTACACATGGGTCAGGTATTCTGCCACTGTGTACTCTCTGTTATGGGCCAAATAGCATTCTAGTTTTTTTGTTAATTCTTTCCAATGTGTCAAGTAATTATCTTTTTGTTTTCTCATGATTTGGTTGGGTCTAATTGTGTTGCTGCCCTGGGGGAGGGGTTTGTTTGTGTTTGTGAACAGAGCCCCAGGACCAGCTTGTTTAGGGGACTCTTCTTCAGATTCATCTCTCTGTAGGTGATGGCTTTGTTATGGAAGGTTTGTGAATCGCTTACTTTTAGATGGCTCTGTAACGGCTGTTTGAAGAAGGTATGGACCAAGGTGCAGCGTGGTACGTGTTCATGATTTTTATTAACTGAACACTGAAATAACAAAAATAACAAGGAGAACGAACGAAACTGAAACAGTTCTGTCTGGTGCAGACACAAAAACACAAAACATAGAACACAAAACATAGAATGCCCACCCCAACTCACGCCCTGACCAAACCAAAATAGAGACATAAGAAGGATCTCTAAGGTCAGGGCGTGACAAGCTCTTTTCTGGATTTTGATAATTAGCAGGTATTGGCCTAATTCTGCTCTGCATGCATTATTTGGTGTTTTACGTTGTACATGAAGGATTTTTGGTGTTTGTCCCATTTAGTGAATTCTTGTTTGGTGAGCAGACCCCAGACCTCACAACCATAAAGGGCAATGGTTTCTAGAACTGATTCAAGTATTTTTTGCCAGATCCTAATTGGTATGTCGAATTCTATGTTCCTTTTGATGGCATAGAAGGCCCTTCTTGCCTTGTCTCTCAGCTCGTTCACAGCTTTGTGGAAGTTACCTGTGGTGCTGATGTTTAGGCCGAGGTATGTATAGTTTGTGTGCTCTAGGGTTAGTGTCTAGATGGAATTTGTATTTGTGGTCCTGGCAACTGGACCTTTTTCGGGAACACCATTATTTTTGTCTTACTGAGATTTAGTGTCAAGGCCCAGGTCTGACAGAATCTGTGCAGAAGATCTAGGTGCTGCTGTAGGCCCTCCTTAGTTGGTGACAGTTCTAGAAACCATTGCCCTTTATGGCTAAAACCGGCGCCGACAGAGATGGCCGCCTCGCTTCGTGTTCCTAGGAAACTATGCAGTTTTTTGTTTTTTTACGTCCCAGACGGCATCCCCAGCCGCGCCCTCAGAGCATGCGCAGACTAGCTGGCCGGTGTGTTTACGGACATATTCAATCAATCCCTATACCAGTCTGCTGTTCCCACATGCTTCAAGAGGGCCAGCATTGTTCCTGTTCCCAAGAAAGCTAAGGTAACTGAGCTAAACGACTACCGCCCCGTAGCACTCACTTCAGTCATCATGAAGTGCTTTGAGAGACTAGTCAAGGACCATATCACCTCCACCCTACCTGACACCCTAGACCCACTCCAATTTGCTTACCGCCCAAATAGGTCCACAGACGATGCAATCTCAACCACACTGCACACTGCCCTAACCCACCTGGACAAGAGGAATACCTATGTGAGAATGCTGTTCATCGACTACAGCTCGGCATTCAACACCATAGTACACTCCAAGCTCGTCATCAAGCTCGAGACCCTGGGTCTCGACCCCGCCCTGTGCAACTGGGTACTGGACTTCCTGACGGGCCGCCCCCAGGTGGTGAGGGTAGACAACAACATCTCCTCCCCGCTGATCCTCAACACGGGGGCCCCACAAGGGTGCGTTCTGAGCCCTCTCCTGTACTCCCTGTTCACCCACGACTGTGTGGCCACGCACGCCTCCAACTCAATCATCAAGTTTGCGGACGACACAACAGTGGTAGGCTTGATTACCAACAACGACGAGACGGCCTACAGGGAGGAGGTGAGGGCCCTCGGAGTGTGGTGTCAGGAAAATAACCTCACACTCAACGTCAACAAAACTAAGGAGATGATTGTGTACTTCAGGAAACAGCAGAGGGAACACCCCCCTATCCACATCGATGGAACAGTAGTGGAGAGGGTAGCAAGTTTTAAGTTCCTCGGCATACACATCACAGACAAACTGAATTGGTCCACTCACACTGACAGCGTCGTGAAGAAGGCGCAGCAGCGCCTCTTCAACCTCAGGAGGCTGAAGAAATTCGGCTTGTCACCAAAAGCACTCACAAACTTCTACAGATGCACAATCGAGAGCATCCTGGCGGGCTGTATCACCGCCTGGTACGGCAACTGCTCCGCCCTCAACCGTAAGGCTCTCCAGAGGGTAGTGAGGTCTGCACAACGCATCACCGGGGGCAAACTACCTGCCCTCCAGGACACCTACACCACCCGATGTTACAGGAAGGCCATAAAGATCATCAAGGACATCAACCACCCGAACCACTGCCTGTTCACCCCGCTATCATCCAGAAGGCGAGGTCAGTACAGGTGCATCAAAGCTGGGACCGAGAGACTGAAAAACAGCTTCTATCTCAAGGCCATCAGACTGTTAAACAGCCACCACTAACATTGAGTGGCTGCTGCCAACACACTGTCATTGACACTGACCCAACTCCAGCCACTTGAATAATGGGAATTGATGGGAAATGATGTAAATATATCACTAGCCACTTTAAACAATGCTACCTTATATAATGTTACTTACCCTACATTATTCATCTCATATGCATATGTATATACTGTACTCTACATCATCGACTGCATCCTTATGTAATACATGTATCACTAGCCACTTTAACTATGCCACTTTGTTTACTTTGTCTACATACTCATCTCATATGTATATACTGTACTCGATACCATCTACTGTATGCTGCTCTGTACCATCACTCATTCATATATCCTTATGTACATATTCTTTATCCCCTTACACTGTGTATAAGTTAGTAGTTTTGGAATTGTTAGTTAGATTACTTGTTGGTTATCACTGCATTGTCGGAACTAGAAGCACAAGCATTTCGCTACACTCGCATTAACATCTGCTAACCATGTGTATGTGACAAATAAAATTGGATTTGATTTGATTTGAAGCACCAGATCATCAGCAAACAATAGACATTTGACTTCAGATTCTAGTAGGGTGAGGCCGGGTGCTGCAGACTGTTCTAGTGCCCTTGCCAATTTGTTGATATATATGTTGAAGAGGGTGCTTCACCCCATGACCCTCTGGAAATAAATGTGTTTTTTTCCAATTTTAACCTCACACTTGTTGTTTGTGTACATGGATTTTATCATGTCGTATATTTTTCCCTCAACACCCCTTTCCATCAATATGTATAGCAGACCTTCATGCCAAATTGAGTCAAAGGCTTTTTTGAAGTCAACAAAGCATGAGAAGACTTTGCCTTTGTTTTTGTTTTTTTGTCAATTAGGGTGTGCAAGGTGAACACGTGATCTGTCATACGGTAATTTGGTAAAAAGCCTATTTGACATTTGCTAAGTACATTGTTTTCCCCCGAGGAAATGTACGAACAAGTCTGCTGTTAATGATTATGCAGAGGATTCTCCCAAGGTTGCTGTTGACGCATATCCCACGGTAGTTATTGGGGTCAAATTTGTCTCCCCTTTTGTGGATTTGTCTTGGTTCCAAATATTGGGGAAGATGCCAGAGTTAAGGATGATGTTAGAGTTTTTTATCATTTCATTGAGGATACCATCAACACCACAGGCCTTTTTTGGGTTGGAGGGTTTGTATTTTGTCCTGTAGTTCATTCAGTGGGTTCTTTAATAGTTGATTCTAGGTTTTGTATTTGACATGTATATGTTTGTTCTTTGTTATAGGGCCAAAAAGATTGGATTCACCATACTGAAGGCGTAGACTCAGGTTTTCTGGGTCTCTATGTTTTTGATTGGATAGGTTTCTCAATTTTGTTCTTAGGTTTTTCCATTCTTCATCAAACCATTTGTCATTGTTATACATTTTTCTTTGGTTTTGTGTTTGACATTTTTTAGATTTGATAGGAAAGCTGAGGGGTCAAATATACTGTTTAGGTTTTCTACTGCCAAGTTTACAACTTCACTATTACAGTGGGATGTTTTGTCCAGGAAGTTGTCTAAAAGGCATTGAATTTGTTGTTGCCTAATTGTTTTTTGGTAGGTTTCACACTACATTCCTTCCATCTATAGCATTTCTTAATATTATTCAGTTCCTTTGGCTTTGATGCTTCATGATTGAGTATTGCTTTGTTCAAGTAGACTGTGATTTTGCTGTGATCTGATAGGGGTGTCAGTGGGCTGACTGTGGACACAGAGACTCTGGGTTGAGGTCAGTGATAAAGTAGTCTACAGTACTACTGCCAAGAGATGAGCTATAGATGTAGCTACCATAGGAGTCCCCTCGAAGCCTACCATTGACGACAGTATGTATAAACCCAGCATGCGACAGAGCTGCAGGAGTTGTGACCTGTTTTTGTTGGTTATGTTGTCATAGTTGTGCCCAGGGGGGCATATGGAGGAGGGAATGCTGTCACCTCCAGGCTGGTGTTTGTCCCCCTGTGTGCTGAGGATGTCAGGTTCTTGTCCGGTTCTGGCATTTAGTTCGCCACAGACTAGTACATGTCCCTGGGCCTGGAAATGATTGATTTCCCCCTCCAGGATGGAGAAGCTGTCTTTATTAAAGTATGGGGATTCTAGTGGGGGGATATAGGTAGCACACAGGACATTTGTCTCTGTTAAGATCATTTCCTTTTGAATTTCTAGCCACATGTAAAATGTTCCTGTTTTGATTATTAGAGTGAGTTAGGTCTGCTCTATACCACATTGGCAACCCCCTGAGTCCCTTCCCTGTTTCACACCTGGTAGTTTGGTGGATGGGACTGCCAGCTCTGTGTAACATAGAGGGCAAGCAGTGGGTCTGTCTCCTCTATATACTGTAAAAAAGTATTTGTTGTTTCCAGTATTAATATTTCCAGTGACCTAGTTGCGTGGCCTCGGCGCCCCCTCCGCCCCCACCTTACAGGCACTCCATGGGCCCCATGGGGGACCATGGTGGAGATGGGGCTCCGAAACTTCCCCAGAGGCACAACTCTCTGCACAAGAAGAACACCTCAGGCGGAAGCTACGGTGGACGCAATCATGCACCTCCTCCACCCCCCTCGCCATCTCCAGGACTTCCAGGCGTTGGCAGACCACCCCCACCCGCCAGAGAGCCCCCCAGCAAGAGATCAGCCCCTTCTGCACCCAATCCTGGGTCACGAAACGGGGGTGGTGGGCAAGCCCCTCTTCCCCCGCCCCCTACCGGATCCACAGTGCTATCACTCCCAACACCACCTCCTCGGAGCCACCCCAGGCCCCCTCCAGGCCCCCTCCACCCCCTTCATCTTCCTCCCGCACCGGACCCCCGCCGCCTCCCCGCCCATCCGCAACGGATACTCCTCATCCTCCAAGTCCAATATAGAGGATTTTGAGTCCAAGTTTGACTTCCACCCAGTGGAGGACTTCCCACCCCCTGAAGAATATAGGAATTTCACCAAGATCTACCCCAGCAAAAGCAATAAACCTGGACCAGGTACAGGTTTAGGCTTCATTCATTCTCCACACCACTGCCTGCATACATACTGTACACAACATCCAATATATGGCCTCTGCACTACTGTCACAATGTTATTACCATATGTAATGTCAGCTGGGATTGAGTTAAAGCGAATATGGGCTCTTTCAAATCGTCTTTCCGTGATTCCTCGCATTCTGTCGACTTGCCTCCTTTGCACTTGTATTGGAGAAGGTCCATGATCCCTCCCCTTCTCCAATTTTGTTTTGAGAATGATGTGAGGAATTGAGAAAAGATTAATAGAAAAGAGCCACATGGTTGTTTTTTGAGGTAAGAAATGACCTGATGTAGACCTTTTTGTTTCCTCTACTTCCTGTAGGCATGATCCGAGGAGTACCTCCAGCGCCACCGGTGGCTAGGTGAACTATGGAACTCGGGAACAAAATTACTTTAATTAACTGCACTGCGTTCATCCACCTCTGGCCTGCTCGCCTCCCTACCACTGAGGAAGTACAGTTCCCGCTCAGCCCAGTCAAAACTGTTCGCTGCTCTCTCCCCCCAATGGTGGAACAAACTCCCTCACGACGCCAGGACAGCGGAGTCAATCACCACCTTCCGGAGACACCTGAAACCCCACCTCTTTAAGGAATACCTAGGATAGGATAAAGTAATCCTTCTCACCCCCCCCTTTAAGATTTAGATGCACTATTGTAAAGTGACTGTTCCACTGGATGTCATAAGGTGAATGCACCAATTTGTAAGTCGCTCTGGATAAGAGCGTCTGCTAAATGACTTAAATGTAATGTAAATGTAAATGCCTTTTTCAAACTCAAGAGTACTTCACATTTCTTGTTATCCTAGCTTTTATTACATTTATTTTGTCGAACAATAGACGGTTAATGTTATGTTTGTTAATTGTTAATTTAATTTGATATTATTATTTGAATCATCAACTTAAACCTTTGTTATGTTATCAATAAATGTGGAGTTCTAATACGCTACGTTAATGTTGACAAATTAAAGACAGTTAAGTCTACTGCTTCATTTTTCAGTGTAACTTACTATTCTCATTTAAATCAACTTAAACATTTATTACGTCGACAATAAATGTTGAATTATCATAGCTAAAGCAACATTTATGTTGACAAATAAAAAAGATTTAAGCCCACATCATCATGTCAGTATAACCAACCATTTTAGTTGAATTAATTTCAGATTTTGTTAAGTAAACTTTCAATTAAGTTATTGTAACTAGTAATACAGTTATCATAATTACATTTAAAGTTTACATTAAAAAATTGTCTACGCTTGGACAACGTGACATGTTAAGTGCTCTGAGCTTGAAAAAGGCCACGCAACTAGATGACTGGAAACAACATGTTGAAACAACATTAAAGTTTGAGTTATCTGATCTAAAGCCACATTTAAAAGAATGATACATTCTAATAAAAAATGTCAACTTAATATAATCCAGTATGTACAGTTTAACAAAATTCAGATTTAGTAATGCTTATCTAAATTTTAAATTACTTTATATTTATAATGA
This sequence comes from Oncorhynchus gorbuscha, assembly GCF_021184085.1. Lineage (NCBI taxonomy): Eukaryota > Metazoa > Chordata > Actinopteri > Salmoniformes > Salmonidae > Oncorhynchus > Oncorhynchus gorbuscha. Next base: position 471,522 of record NW_025745589.1, on the reverse strand, counting down.
TTTACTACCAAGAGCACATTCATCGATTCAACAACTTACATTGAAATCAACTAATTCCATCTAGCTTGTAATGACAACATAGGCCTTTCGTGTATTTCAGAACATTTATTGCATTATGTATTAACAAACAAATAAACTTGCAACAATGTATTGTTCTCTAGAATGCATTTTGATTGTCATAAAAAAAAACTAACAATGCATATTTTTAGATGCATGTCTTTGGGTGCATTTAAACGGGTAGCCAAATTCTGCTGTCCCTAACATTCCACTGTCCAATAAACCCATACACATTTGTAAATGGCACCATTGAAACATGGTTTTATGGCATGGTAAATGCAAATTCAAACATTGAGCAAAGACAACCTTCAGAATGGTTTCTAAGACAAGTTGGTGTTGAGTGTGACATTTTTATTAACATGCTGTACACATTTTCAAAATGCACTGTAGTTAATGGGAAACGGTGATAGCAAATCAATGGTCTCTAACAAAAGACGGATGTATTTTTTAGACTGAAGGTCAGACGTAAAAATAGTGTACCTTAAGTCTTCCCAAAACGGAGATTTGTAAGATTTAGGCAAATAACAGCATCGTTGTCAAGAGATATTAACTCAACTACTGCGAGTAAAACAAAAACACACAAATTAGTTGTCTTAACGAAGGAGACGGTTCTTCAGCCCATGCACTTTGCTGTACAGTTTTCTGTACCAATCTTCAAGAACATTTTCTGAACTACCTCAAAAGTGTACCTCAAACAATTTGGGTAATTCATGTTCGGACAATAAAGAGGTCCAATCAAAGTGGCAAAGGCATTTGGGACATTGTGAAGCTCATGTATGATCACCTGCTCTTCTATCACAAGGGCAACGTCTACATTGTCAGCTGGTATTGGGTCATCTGCTTCAGCTCCAACCACAACGACAAGGATCCGCAGGTGACTTCCTCAGAATCAGTTGTCTTCTGAAAAACAGAACAAAAATAGACAAAGATTAGAGGCATTGCCCTACAAAAACATCCTCCAATACAAATTTTCTGTGAAACTGTCTGCAAATGTACTGTTGCATATTGATGCAGGCAAGTGGGGTGGCAGGTAGCCTAGTGGTCAAGAGCGTTGCGCCAGTAAACAAGCATGGTCCTTAAGCACGTCAGTCAACCATGATTGCTTCCAGGTCTAGATAGAATGCGTTCTTAGCTGAGGTAAAACATGTCTGTTCTTTTCCCATTTGCAAAAAACAATTGATTGTTCGCTATAGCGCCGCAAAGGCCCATGGTCATCCAACACTGAAAATGAGGGGGAAAAACCATATAAAGCCTCATCTATCATTCAGTGCTATTTTGGCAATCAGCTCTTTCTACAACATTCGCTGTGCACTGTGTAGAATTCCGCCTCCACTACTTTCTTTTTAAATGACCAGCTAATAAAATCTAAAAAAATCTATATTTCTAGATATCAAAAAAATATAAAAAGTTTAGATAGGACAATGAATCCCTATAATAAGCAACTAATTTGTTGCACAAAAGCACAGCCTAAAATGCTACGTTTATATTGAAGACGGACCAGGGCGAGCCCACTGACAAACATGTTGACGCAAAACTGATTGCAATTCCTGTTCAAATGGCAAAATCAGCACTGCATGGTGTAGGGATGAATTGTTCTATCAAAATCTCTTTTTATACTTTTTTAAATAACAATAAATATTGTTTTTTACAGCTTTTGTATAGAATTTGGAATTCCTCACAGTGCCACTTTAATTCTGTTAATTGTCTAACCATAAGGAATTTGACATATCACTAAGGGCACTGCAGTGTTGTGTGCTGCCATACACCAGGGATATGTGATACGTTCAAATATGCTAAAACTTGAGCATACTTACATTTCACAACCATCGACAACAGCTGTTTACATGGTAGTTAGGTATTATCGCCCAAACGTAGTATTGTGTTTAATGTATGGTCCTGATTTTTGCTTTGTAGTCCAAGATAAAGTTGTCCAATATAAAGATGTAGTTTCTTCTGGACAAAAAGCATGCAAAATTACTATTCTTAATTGAATGTCTAGCAAGGGAGAAAGGTTGAGTAAAAGTGAAACAAATAAAACATGGCTAAAAGAAATGTCCTTATATACTGTAGTTGGTACACATTTGATTTGGCCTGTGTGTTATAACCACTTCAGATGGCGACAGACATTCAACTTGACTGCTACAACTTGAATGCTACAGTGCATCATGATTCATCGGAAATTTCCCTCCTGGGAGAAAGCATAAAGTTATGTTGTAGGGATGTATACCTCACATGTCTTTAAAACATCTTCTCGCAGGAACTATGGCAAGCCCCCGAGCACAACCTCTCTCTTCCTTTGATTGGAACTCTAACAACAAAAGCACAATTGACTGTTTTATGACATTGTTAATGTGGTTGTCAATGTTAAGTTTTCATCCCTAATACTGATGTGTATTTAAAGAAGTAGCAATTATCAATACACCAAAATGTAGGTAATAACTGTATAGAAGACTTTAATGTCAATATAATCGAACGCTCTTTTGCCCATCTTAATCTTTTCTTTTTATTGGCCAGTCTGAGATATGGACACTGAACACAGATACTGGACAGAGGACCTCTGCCTAGAAGGCCAGCATCCAGGAGTCGCCTCTTCACTGTTGACGTTGAGACTGGTGTTTTGCGGGTACTATTTAATGAAGCTGCCAGTTGAGGACTTGTGAGGTGTCTGTTTCTCAAACTAGACACTCTAATGTACTTGTCCTCTTGCTCAGTTGTGCACCGGGGCCTCCCACTCCTTTTTCTATTCTGGTTAGTGCCAGTTTGTGCTGTTCTGTGAAGGGAGTAGTACACAGCATTGTACGAGATCTTCAGTTTCTTGGCAATTTCTCGCATGGAATAGCCTTAATTTCTCAGAACAAAAATAGACTGATGAATTTCAGAAGAAAGTGCTTTGATTCTAGCCATTTTTAGCCTTTAATCGAACCCACAAATGCGGATACTCCAGATACTCAACTAGTCTAAAGAAGGCCAGTTTTATTGCTTCTTTAACAACAGTTTTCAGCTCTGCTAACATAATTGCAAAAGGGTTTTCTAATGATCAATTAGCCTTTTAAAATGATAAACTTGGATTAGCTAACACAACGTGCCATTGGAACACAGGAGTGATTGTTGCTGATAATGGGCCTCTTTAAGCATATATAGATATTCCGTTACAAATCAGCCATTTCTAGAAATAATAGTCATTTACAACATTAACAAATGTCTACACTCTATTTCTGATCAATGTGATATTATTTTAATGGACAAAAAATGTGATTTTCTCTCAAAAACAAGGACATTTCTAAGTGACAATGCTTGAAGCACAGCGCTGTTTATGACTTCAAGCCTATCAACTCCCGAGATTAGGCTGGCAATACTAAAGTGCCTATAAGAACATCCAACAGTCAAAGGTATATGGAATACAAATGGTAGCGAGAGAAATAGTCGACGCGTCATAATTCCTATAATAACTACAACCTAAAACTTCTTAACTGGGAATATTGAACCACCAGCTTTCATATGTTCTCATGTTCTGAGCAAGGAACTTAAACGTTAGCTTTTTTACATGGCACATATTGCACTTTTACGTTCTTCTCCAACACTGTGTTTTTGCATTATTTTAACCAAATTGGACATGTTTCATTATTTATTTGAGACTAAATAGATTTTATTTATGTATTATACAAGTTCTCATTTGCAACTGCAACCTGGCCAAGGTAAAGCAAAGCAGTTCGACACATACAACAACACAGAGTTACACATGGAATAAACAAACATACAGTCAATAATACAGTAGAAAAATCTATATACAGCATGTGCAAATGAGGTAAGATAAGAGAGGTAAGGCAATAAATAGGCCAAGGTGGCGAAGTAATTACATTATAGCAATTAAACACTGAAATGGTAGGATGTGCAGAAGATGAATCTGCAAGTAGAGATACTGGGGTGCAAAGGAGCAAGATAAATAAATAAATACAGTATGGGGATGGGCTAGATTGGATGGGCTGTTTACAGATGAGTTACGTACAGGTACAGTGATCTGTGAGCTGCTCTGACAGCTGGTGCTTAAAGCTAGTGAGGGAGGTAAGAATCTCCAGCTAGTGAGGGAGGTAAGAATCTCCAGACCGACGTTAGCCAGTACTCGGATAGCAGCTAGCTAGCTGCGAAGATCCAGGTGAAAATGTCCAGAGCTTGCGGTAGGAATCCGGGGATATGGAGAGAAAATAGGTCCGGTATGCTCTGGTTTAAGACGTGTTGTACAAACTGTTGAGAGCCTTCTGAGCTAAAGGTTAGCTGATGACCGCTAGCAGTGATTAGCTGACTGCTAGCTAGTAGATTCCGGATTTGAGGTGAATGTTTTTTTTTAAAGATATAAAAAGCTTTGTGAAAGAAAAAAAAAACACAGGACACGACAAGACGAGGACAAAGGACGTCTGACACCATCTTGGAACATCAAAATGATGATTGTTCATTCAGTATTGTTGTAATTGTCATTATTACATATATAAAAACCGTCCAATTAATAATAATAATAATAATAATAATATATGCCATTTAGCAGACGCTTTTATCCAAAGCGACTTACAGTCATGTGTGCATACATTCTACGTATGGGTGGTCCCGGGGATTGAACCCACTTCCCTGGCGTTACAAGCGCCATGCTCTACCAACTGAGCTACAGGACCACCAATTAATCGGCATCGGCTTTTTTGGTCCTCAAATAATCGGTATCGGTGTTGAAAAATCATAATCGGTCAACCTCTAGTCCAGGCCTTCATAAAATGTCTTCTTTAGGTCCACAGACACCAGTATCATGAACTCCAGAGCAACCTGTTTGAGGAGAATATCATACCAGGAAAGGAATTTTAGGGACAAGGCCATTATGCCTTAAGGGGGTGCCTCATCTGCCAGTGCACCAAAACAATCAGCCAGGGCACTAAGGCCATCAAGCAAAATAGACATATTACATTGCTACAAAACTCAAAAAACACTTGTTAAAAAAACCCATAAGGAGCTACAGTACTTATACTCGGGGGAAGTATATCTTGATTTTGCAGTTTAAACTGAAACTAACACAGAAAAACCCGGAAGCATGTGATTAAAATATACATATAGTTGAAGTCGGAAGTTTACATACTCCTTAGCCAAATATATTTTAACTCAGTTTTTCATAATTCCTGACATTTAATCCAAGTAAAAATTCCCTTTTCAGGTCAGTTAGGATCACCACTTTATTTTAAGAATGTGAAATTTTAGAATAATAGTAGAGAGAATGATTTATTTCAGCTTTTATTTCTTTCATCACATTCCAGAAGTTTACATACACTCAATTAGTATTTAGTAGCATTGCCTTTAAATGGTTTAACTTGGGACAAACGTTTCAGGTAGCCTTCCACAAGCTTCCCACAATAAGTTGTGTGAATTTAACCAAATTACCATTTTAACACGGTGTGTGTGCTATGCTAACCAGCTTGCTAACATGTAACGTTAACATAATGGCTAATGTTCTTGCTATTCATGTGCTGAAAAGTTAACATTATTTTTTATAAAGGGCACTTGTTAACCTACCCAATAAATATTTATACCGTGTAGGCTACCAAGTAGGTAAATAACATGCTAGTGGTTGTATTGTTTTAAAGGAGATACTCACCTTTTTCTAAACTATTCAGCTTGGAAAGCCGTAGAATGCAGTAGAGGAGTTGCCGAAGCACGGTCTTGATCAAGCCACTTTCTGAAATGTGCCGCCGCCTATAAATTACCGCTGAGTTCTAAAATAAATTGTGCTAGTACGACAAGGCTTAAGTAAATAAAAAATATGTTAGATTCTAAACATTATACACTTTTGTTTAAGAATTTATTGATTACTAGAATTACAAGGGGCAAGTGCTAAACCAAATTAAGTTTGATCTATATCCCCTATCAATGTGCAAACAAGGAGCAAACTCTACACAAACATCACACAACGGGATAGGTGATCTGATGCATTCAAGTGTTTTTTTGTAGTTAATCTCTTTTATAACCAATTGTAACATGACACATATTACTTTCACTACATTGACCTCACCAAACACAAATTGTTAGATGTGGTCCTTCTGTAGCTCAGTTGGTAGAGCATGGCGCTTGTAACGCCAGGGTAGTGGGTTCGATCCCCGGGACCACCCATACGTAGAATGAATGCACACATGACTGTAAGTCGCTTTGGATAAAAGCGTCTGCTAAATGTCATATATATTATTATTATTATTATAGATGGCTAACCATGAAAGCTTAGGCCCAATATTAGGATCGCTAATACATGTGCATGCATAGAGAAATAGTATATGTAAATCATTCTCCTACAGTTTACTCAGTTAGCAGACGCTCTTATCCAGAGCGACTTAGTTAGTCTTAAAGGAATAAGCAATAGGCCTACTTGCTAAGCAAGCAGCTTGGCCTTAGTTACACATGTGTAGACCTTCATACAGTAAAAACCTGTAACCCTCAGCTAACACAATAGTAACCCATAGCCCATACAATTGACACAGTTCATGCTATGTGGCTCCATATTCTTTAACATTTGCTGCATTGGTGTCAGAAATGACAAAATTAGATATTGCATGTGACTTTTGCCCTCACAGAGAAAAAATGAATTTATTGGCTACAAGGAATATGGGGGACGTCACTCCAACAAAGTTGCACCAATCAAATTCCATTAAAAAAAACAATAAACAAAATGACAATGGTGACAATTTTTGGCACCCCATTGGGATTCTTATTTATGAAAAAAGGATCTGTATTGTGGTCTTCCATGACTCCCTTTAACTGGGGTATTTTTCATCAATCACAATGTGGAAAGGCAAACAGTCACAAATTCAAAACACTATTAGAGCAATAATTAAGAAGTTCAAACCCAGACTTAAACCCACACAACAGTACATGTGCACCAGAGGAAGTTGCACAGACCACTGATTTGACTTATTGGTTCTGACTTAAAGTTAAATTAACACATAAGTCTTGTTTTAGTTTATTTGACTTATTAGTTCTGATTTGAAAGTTGACTGAACAAATTGTTCTTATCGGATTCAAATGTGTTTGTAAGTTAAGACAGTGTAATTCATTGTAGTTATCATAACTTGAAATGTTTTGTAAACACAACTTATCTTGGTGTTGTTGATTTCACTTCTTGGTTCTGACTTGAAAGTTAAATTAACACACAGGTCTTAGCTGATTTAACTTACTTTTGTAAGTAAAATGTATGTCAAGATCTGTCGTTATCCTAACTGGATATTTAAAGTCAAAACAACAGTTGTCTTTATTTAGTTCATTTGACTTATTGGCTCTAATTTGAAAGTTGAGTGAACACATAGTTAATAGCTGATTCAACTTGATTTTCTAAGTTAAGACAATGTAATGATTTGTAGTTATTATAACTTGACATTTTTTGTCAACACAACTGGGATCTTGTTTTAGTTGATTTGACTTATTAGTTCTGATTTGAAAGTTGACTGAGAAAATTGTTCTTTGCTAACTGAACTAGATTTTTTTTACAGCTTTTGTTGAGTTGAAGTCAACTTAACATGATTTGTCAAATCAACACATTTTGCACATTGAGTTGACTTGAATAGATGAAATAAGTTATCTGACTTAATCGCAAAAACTCTTTTTACAGTGTACCATGTTTTTTGTAGGATGACAATGTCTGTATTTTCTTTGGTGAAGTCCAGGTTCCTGCTCTTTAGGCCATACCCAAATGACCGCAAGCCTTGGATATTCCAGGATGAGATAGTGAAGGCTTTGTGTTCCATAAAGGGTCCAATGTCGTTGGTCGTGTGGTTTGGCCTCAGACCGGTAAGTGTGAGCAGACCCTGCTGAGCATCTGGTACATGCCATTGGCTTGGGCTAGTGTAAGAGTGAGGATTGGGACTGTTTGCCTGCTCACGACCTGGGCGTACATGTGACTTCCAGGTTGAGGTCCTCTTTGCAGGAGTGGGGTACATCTGGTGGCCTGGAGGGGATAGGTCTTATCTGCGGGGGCCTAAATTAGGTGTGGGCATGGTTTACTTGGGCATGGTTGATTGGTTGGGTTGGGGTTGTGGATGTGGCTGGTGGTGCTGTGGCTTGGATGTAGGTCCTCTCGTCATGGGTCCTCTATGTGTAGGTCTGGGAGAGGTGTCTTGCTGGTCTGGTCGGGGGTGTCTATTGATCTGTTTCTCCTGTGTGAAGTGTTGGGGCTGTTGTTGAGGTTGATGTTCTTTAGGGTCCGGGTGAAGGTGGGCACTGCTGCCTTGCATTGGTGGACCTGGTCGTAAAGGCTGTTCAAGTCCAGGGTGGAGTGGTGGGCCAGGAAAACATTTGGTTTTGAGGCACAGTCACGGGAAATACTTGAGTTTACCAGCTGTATGGTAACAAGGTGGAAGTATTTTCATGGTATCAAGGTGGAGACAACCACTTGTGCGCTGGGGAAAGTAGGATATGTTTTTTCAATCATTCCCTTGAGTGCTGTGGCCACCCTTTCCTGCTGTGCTCTCAGGTTGTTTGTGCCTGTGTGTATTATTATGTGGTGGTTGCTCAGAGGGGGTGGGATCCCCTGGGCTTGGAGTTCTTCATTTGTTTGTCCTGCTGTGATTTCGACGCTATGATCTGGGGTGGACTGTTCTGCTGTGGTGTCAAGACTTTTGTCGGGAGCGGAGGTGGGCTATTCTGCTGGCTTCTCTGCGGGGGTGGCCACCTCTCTAATGGGTTGTTCTCTGTCACACGCCATCCCCCTCACCCTCTCCTCCAGCAGTCTGATCCTCTCCTCTAGTGCTCTGTTGTTCTCCTGCCCCTGTCCTTTCTCCTGTTGATGTTGTCTCACCACAGTCCAGAGTGCAGATATGTCTCTCTCCACCTCTAGCTCTCCGGGTATGGTTGAGGGGGTGTTGTTGAGCTGGACAATTTTTTTTTGTGCTGACTGGAGTGTGTTCACCTTCTGTTCCAGCTCCACCTGCCTTACCTCCATCTGGGAGAATTTATCCTATATTTCAGTGGGACTCTATGCTGGGAGGTTAACTTTCTGCTTGGGGTTGCTCGTCTCTGGGGTTGTATAATGAAGAGGTCTGATCTGACACGCTCGGGGTGGGGGTATCTTTCTCAAGAGGGAGCTTATCCTGCTGAGATATCCCTTTGATAATGTGAAGGTCCAGCTAGGGTTGCCCTGTACCATTACAGTTCCAGATTTGTACACATTCACTCTCTTTCGCACTCTCTCTCTCCCTCAATTCAATTCAAAGGGGCTTTACTGGTATGGAAAACATACAAGACAAAGGAGCTGATCGTGGACTACAGGAAAAGGCGGGCCGAACAGGCCCCCATTAACATCGTAGTGGTCCGGGTCGGGAGTTTCAAGTTCCTTGGTGTCCACATCACCAATGAACTATCATGGTCCAAACATACCAAGACAGTCGTGAAGAGGGCAAGACAACACCTTTTCCCCCTTAGGAGACTTTAAAGATTTGGTATGGGTCCCCAGACCCTCAAAAGATTATACAGCTGCACCATCGAGAGCATCCTGACCGGTTGCATCACCGCCTGGTATGGCAACTGCTCGACATCTGACCGTAAGACGCTACGGCCCAGTACATCACTGGGGCCAAGCTTCCTGCTATCCAGGACCTATTTAATAGGCAGTGTCAGAGGAAGGTCCAAAACATTGTCAAAGACTCCAGTCACCCAAGTCATAGGCTGTTCGCTCTGCTACCGCACGGCAAGCGGTACCAGAGCACCAAGTCTAGGACAAAAAGGCTCCTTAACAGCTTCTACCCCAAGGTAAAAGACTGCTGAACAATTAATAAAATGGCCACCGGACAATTTACATTGACACCCCCCCTTGTCCCTTTTGTACACTGTTGCTACTCGCTGTTAATTATCTCTGCATAGTCACTTCACCCACACCTACATGTACAAATTACCTCAACTAACCTGTACCCCCGCACACTGACTCGGTACCGGTGCCCTCGGTACTCTTCTTGAACTGCAATATTGGTTAAGGGCTTGTAAGTAAGCATTTCACGGTAAAGTCTACACTTGTTGTATTCGGCGCATGTGACAAATAAAGTTTGATTTGATATGTTTACATTGCCAAAGCAAGTGAAATAAACAACAAACAAAAGTGAGAAGAAACTAATTGTCATGTTTTGTCTTATATTATCTTGTCATTTTGCTTTTCCTTCTGTTCGTTTTCCCCCTGCTGGTCTTTTTAGGTTCGTTCCCCTTTTTCTCTCTCCCTTCCTCTCTCTCTTCTCTCTATCGTTCCGTTCCTGCTCCCAGCTGTTCCTATTCCCCTAATCAATCATTTAGTCTTCCCACACCTGTTCCTTATCTTTTCCCCTGATTAGAGTCCCTATTTCTTCCCTTGTTTTCCGTTCCTGTCCTGTCGGATCCTTGTCTATTGTTCACCGTGCTGTGTCTGTGTATCGCCCTGTCGTGTCGTGTTTCCCTCAGATGCTGCGTGGTGAGCAGGTGTCTGAGTCTGCTACGTTCAAGTGCCTTCCCGAGGCAACCTGCAGTTCTTGATCGAGTCTCCAGTCTGTTCTCGTCATTACGAGTGGAATTATGTCTTATGATTGTAAATTTACTTTACTGGATTAAAGACTCTGTTTTCGCCAAGTCGCTTTTGGGTCCTCATTCACCTGCATGACACTAATGTAACAACATCAACAAAAAACGATTCGAAATGAACGGTAAACATTGCACTCAAAAAAGTTTCAAAAAGATAGACATTTCCAGTGTTATTTTATCAACTGTTTTAGCAATGTGCAAGTAGTTGTAGTGCAAATAGTGCGGGAAGATAAACAAATAGGTATTGGTGGTATTTTCAATGTTGTCTGTGCTCCACTGGTTGCCCTTTTCTCATGGCAACAGGCCACAAATCTTGTCAGTGTGATTGCACATTGTGGTATTTCGCCTACCAGATATAGGAGTTTATCAACGTTTGTGGGTCTGTGTGATCTGTGTGAAATATGTGTATCTAATGTGGTTATACATTTGGCAGGAGGTTAGGAAGTGCAGCTCAGTTTCACCTCATTTTGTGGACAGTGGGCACATATCCTGTCTTCTCTTGAGAGCCAAGACTGCCTATGGCGACCTCTCTCAATAGCTCTCTCTCTGTCCCTGACTCTAAGTTGAGGATAGGAGATGCCTCGGGCATGACTTCATAGGACAGGTGTTATTTGCTCTGCTGTCTCAAGGCTGTGCAGTTGAATCTTCAAAGGGGGAGATGGGAAAGATTACCGACATAAAAGGTTAGACTTGGCGTCTCTTTCTGTTTGGCCTGGACCTCCTCTCGCCTGGCTGCTGAGCTCTGGTTAGCAAATGACTACTTCTGACTGGAGGCCTATGAGCCCTGGTCAAAATTAGTGGACTATATAGGGAATAGGGTGCAATTTGGGATGCATGTGATGCCTGTGTGATGAGCTAGAGGCCCGTTTGCTCACATGGTCCTGGTGGAAATACACACCCTTGTGCAAAAGATTGGTCACACACCTCGCTGTGTACAGTGAAGATTATTATTAGGAAGGAAAACGGTTGGGGTGGAGTATCTGGGAAGGTATACAGATTATAGTGGCGAAGGATTTTGTTGGTTGAATGAACTGTCCCCTAAATATTTTCAAAGATAACTGAAGTCTATCAAATGTTTCTTAAGGTGGTAGAACTCCACTTTGTTCCCCTCTAACTCAACCCCTAATCAGACCTGTTTTTGATAGTGTAAACTCATACATGCATGCACATATGCAGACATACACACATTCACACACATTTGCATGTAAGGAAGTGCAAGTCCGGAGGACACGGCAGGTGGGTGCTAGACATTGGTCGCTGCCCGTTTTACCTGAGGTTAAGTAGAGTGGATTCTCTCCCTATCTCGAATACAGTGAACAGAGCCATTGGATGTATCCCAAATGGCCCCCTATTCCCTATTTAGTACACTACTTTTGACCAGGGCCTCTGGTATAAGGTGCTGCACTCTACAGGGAATAGGGTGGCATTTAGGATGCAGATTTACAGTCAGCAGAGAGAGAGAGAGAGAGAGAGAAAATCCTCTACCAGAAAACTGATATCATTGAGAATCCTGTCAGACAACTCTTCCTTTCTCTCATTCTTTCCTTTTTACCTCATCATTCATTCCCTTCTTTCACTCTTTCCTGTCCTCTGCAATAGATTGTGATGTCTTCTTTCTGTACCTCCATGTTGTTGTGTTCCCTTCCTCAACAATGACAGTGATGTGTTGCTGTACCTCTGTGTGCTGGTCCCTATCAGTTGTGTGTGTATACAGGTCAGTGGAGCGTGTGGCTGCATGGTGGGGGCCAGGCTATGGGACCAGATGACAGGGGCCAGGCCAGTTGAGGAGTGTCTTTGCCCAGGTCAGTGAACACCGTGCTGGGGGAGAGACCCAGAGAGAAACACCTGCCTGGCAGTCCCACTCCTCTCTCTCTCTCTCTCTCTCTCTCTCTCTCTCTCTCTCTCTCTCTCTCTCTCTCTCTCTCTCTCTCTCTCTCTCTCTCTCTCTACACCCCCACTCCCCCTTCCACCCCTCTCCCCTCTTTTCTTCTCCCCTCCTTACTTCCCCCTCTCATCCCCTTCCTTCCTCCCCTCCTGCTCCACCAGCCTCAGCTGCTAACACCGTCAGGCGCCAGGAGGACATCTGCCCACCTCTGGGTAATGGAGCTGTCACTAATGTAGTCCGTTTACGCTTAGCCCAGCTTTGCCATTTATGTCTCTCTCTCTCTCTCCCTCCTCCTCTCTTCCCCTCAAACTTCAATCCTTCCCTCTGAGCGCTGCCTGCTGCTCAAGAACTGTAGAACTGCTGTAACTATGTCAAGCTTTTCTCACCCTCCTCTCACTGCTCATGCCACTGTGCAGTATGTGTCGCTTAGGTTAGGTCTAACTTAGGTACTGTGAACTCCTGGATATATTCTCTTCCGTTTTATGTTATATTTTATGTTATGCTATCGTTTTTTGATTCAGTACCGATGATAAACAAAGACTTTCAATTAATGTGACAGCCAAGGGAAATCCAAGTGCACTAAAGGGAATATGGTGCCATTTGGGATGTGTACTGGGTCAGCAGCAGGCCAGAGACTGGGCTCCTCCACACAGGAAGACTGGGTGTAGTCATAAATTAAAAATTACATCTACTTGGCCTTTGGTACTCACAATTTATTTAAACTACACTGAATAAAAATATAAATATGCTGAGGAATATTTATGTCTGTAATTAAATCCCTTTTGTGTGGAAAAACTAATTGATTGGTTCATATAAGGAAATCAGTCAATTAAAATAAATAAAGTAGGTTCTAATCTATGGATTTCACATGACTGGCCAGGGGCGCAGCCATGGAGGGGCCTGGGAGGGCATAGGCCCACCCACTTGGGAGCCAGGCCCACCCATGGCTGTGCTCCTGGCCAGTCATGTGAAATCCGTAGATTAGGACCTTATTTATTTTAATTGACTGATTTCCTTATATGAACTGTAACTCAGCTAAATCTTTGAAATGGTTGCATGTTGCGTTTATATTCATGTACAGTATACTTGAAAACAACATAGCCCAAATGTGGTATGTACAAACAGTATGTATCCACTTACAGCTGGACAAAGCTACACATCATGACATGAGATGTGACAATATAAAAGCTGTGTCCCTGTGAGTGGGACTACTAATCATCAATGATCCTGAGAGAGGCTTTCATTAAACTGGAGGGCTCTTCAGAGTGCCTAACAGTCTCTCCTTCACACCAAGGCCATTGTCTGTATTCTCACATGTAGGCCTGGGAGACATTGAACCATTGTATCTCCTCTGCCATGGTTGTTTTTCTCAGTAAAGTGTCATATTATTATTGTGATTCTGAATGATAGCCACTATTGGGATTATCCACATATGTAACATATGAAAATGAAATGGGAGAGTTTGTGCAATTAAGTGTTGTGTCTGTGTTACATATTGTAGTGATGCTGAGTGGTTTTGGCATGTCGTTGTGTGGTTTATAATACAATTAATAACCTTTGTGCTATTCTGTCAGACAGCTCAGTGCTCAACTTATCTGGAAAGTGGAGACACTTTAAAGTCAGTGTTGATGAAGGGAAATACAATCGACAGTACATGTGGAAGACTGTGTCTGATAAGATAAGGTAACATACAAGAGACAAGGAATTCATTTCTGCAGAATTACAAGTCTCCAGCTGCCATCATTCGTTAACCTTCATATTTGTGGAAATGTCTGATTTATAAGGATGAGATACAAGTGGAGGAATGTTGCATGCATACGGTTCTTTCTTTGTTTTATGACATGTTTCATATTAGCAGCTAGAGACTGGGAGAGAAGACAGGAGCTCGTGGCTGGTAGAAGGATGCACTGGTAATAAAAACGCGAAGGTAATGAGTAAATTGCATGTTTCATGGGGGGCTGTATAATATGGTAATTGCTACAGCAGATCGGGAGGGAAAAAACAGTAATCAAGCCAAGATGATATGGAGGATGGAATGGGATGGGACCAGGCAAAGCTAGGGGGAAAGCCACAAGGCACCATCAAACTGTCTCTCACTGTGCTTTACTAGCTCACTCTGACTAACAAACAACACTTTTGTCATGCCTCCTCTATCCTCTGCTGTTTTGTTTTGTTTTTCATTACTCCGACAGTGGCTTCCCAGCTTGCACATTTGGTTCCTTGGAAGTTGTGGGAATGTACATTTTTGGTTTCCCATCGGTTCTGAGAATGGACGTGGACGTTTAGCCTGTTCTGGGAAATGCACATTTTTTAGGTTGCAGGGAGGTTCTGAGGACATAAATCATAGGTTATTTGAAGGTAATTAAATAACGTTCTGAGAACGTTCTCTAAATGCTGTGAATGTTTTGAGTGAAATGTAAAGGTTATCTGGAGGTTTTTTAATAACTTCTTATAAGACTTTAAAAAACACTGCTAACTTAGTTTGAGTTAACTGTTTTGATAGAAGTACCACAGAGAGTACACATGGAAATGAATTTTCTTAGGCATTAATCATGCAAGCACATTTCTTTTTTATTGTGGTACGGTGTCAGTGAGATTCGGACATATGACCTTCTGTTCTCTATCCATAGAATTAGTACACTGTGCCACCATTTCAAAGGAAACAAGCACTCATTAAGATCAGTTGTGGCCAATTAGTGGGTGCAGCCAACACACCTGAACACACTTAACAAGATAGAGGATAGAAAAAGTTTTGTTGACGCTGAGAATGGAATGTATATGTTTTTAAATACCATTCTTAGAATGTTACTAATGTTTTCATGTGTTTTTTTATGGAACATTTTCTTAATATTCTGAGAACATGACTTTAAATAGAACCATGAGGAAAACTGTAGAAAACGTTACGCGGAAGTGCTGAAATTCCCACAGAAGAACATTGTTCCTTAATGTTCTCTGAAAGCCTAAGAATCCACCGGAAATAGCGGTCACGACAACGCAGACAAAAATTCCAAATTATTTAAATTTTACTAGGCAAGTCAGTTAAGAACAAATTCTTATTTTCATTGACGGCCTAGGAACAGTGGGTTAACTGCCTGTTCAGGGGCAGAACAACAGATTTGTACCTTGTCAGCTCAGGGATTTGAACCTTTCGGTTACTAGTCCAACACTCTAACCACTAGGCTACCCTGCCGCCTATATCAATAATATCGACAGAAACATGGCAAACGTTTTTATAATCAATCCTCAAGGTGTTTTTCAAATATCTATTCGATAATATATCAACTGGGACAGTTGGCTTTTCACTAGGACCGGGAGGAAAAATGGCTACCTCTCTGTTTAGTGCAAAAATCACATTGAGAGCCAACAACTGACCACTTATGCAATGTGGACGTTTATGCTCATTCTTCAAAATAAAGGCCTGAAACTACATCTAAAGGCTTTAGACACCTTATGGAAGCCACAGAAAAAGGAATCTGGTTGATATCCCTTTCAATGGGCAATAGGGATGCATAGAAAGACAGGGGTTTCAAAATAAGAGTCACTTCCTGATTGGATTTTTCTCAGGATTTCGCCTGCAATATCAGTTCTGTTATACTCACAGACAATATTTTTACAGTTTTGGAAACTTTAGAGTGATTTCTATCCTAAGCTGTCAATTATATGCATATTCTAGCATCTGGCCCTGAGAAAAAGGCAGTTTACTTTGGGAACGTTATTTTTCCAAAAATAAAAATAGTGCCCCCTAGCTTCAAGAGGTTTTAACGTTCTCTGACCAATTTGAGAACATTTGTTTAAATAGAACCATGAAGAAACCTGCAGAAATAATTATGCTGAATTACTGAAATTCCCACCTAAGAAACATATGGTTCTCAGAACGTTATGTGCTAGCTGGTTATCCTGCATCATTCCCAGAACATTGTGGGAACCCACTGGCAACACCACATCATTTCAATGTGGATAATTGGGTCATATTTGGTTGAGACGTTGATCAATGACATTACAACCTACATCGAGCGTACAAAACATTAGGAACACCTTCCTAATTTAGAGTTGCACCCCCTTTTTGCCCTCAGATCAGCCTCAATTCTTTAGGGCATGGACTCTACAAGGTGTCGAAAGCATTCCCCAAGGATAGTAGCCCATGTTGACTCCAATGCTTCTCACAGTTGTGTCAAGTTGGCTGGTAGTGGAACTCTACGCCGAATAGCTCGTTCCATCTCATCCCACACATGCCCAATTGGATTAAGATCTGGTGACTGAGCCGGCCACTGTAGTAAACTGAATTCACTGTCATGTTTGTGGAATCCTTCCTGGCAATCTGAGCCTTGTCCTACTGAAAAAATATATTTGCAGATGGATAGACATGAAGGGATATACCTGATTGGCAATGATGTTCAGGTATCGTGTGGCATTACTCCACTTTTATCAAGGGGCCCAATGTGTGCCATAAAAACACACCCCACACCATCACATCACCACCACCAGCGGCATGATGGATGCATGTACTCATGTGGTTTTCTCCATACCCTAGTCCTCCCATCAGCGTGAAACAGCAGGAAGAGAGATTCATTAGACCAGGCAATGTTTTTCCAATTCTCCAGTGTCCAGTGTTTTCGTTGCTTAGCTCACTTCAACTGCTTCTTATTTTTTGCTGAACGAAGTGGAACTCTGTAAGGTAGTCGACTGCCTAACCCCATTCGTGTCAAGGTGCGACGAGTTGTACATTCTTTTATGGGTCTTTGGGCACCAATGTTGTACTAGACTGTCAGTTGACTAACTGTAGCCCGTCTGTTGCTCTGCACTATTCGTGTCAGCCTCCTTTGTCGTCTTTCATCAATGACCTGTTTTCGACCACTGGCCTGGCGTAGGGCTGGATGTCCTTTGGGTGGTGGATCATTCTTGATACACACGGGAAATTGTTGAGCATGAAAAACCCAGCAGCATTGCAGTTCTGGACACTCAGACACTCAAACCGGTACGCCTGATACCTACTACCATACCCAGTTTAAAGGCACTTAAATATTTTGTCACCCTCTGAATGGCATACAGTACAATACACAATCCATGCCTCAGTTGTCTCAAGGCTTAAAAATCCTTATTTAACCTGTCTCCTCCCCTTCATCTACACTGATTGAAGTAGGTTTAACAGGTGACATCAATAAGGGATCATAGCTTTCACCTGGATTCACCTGGTCAGTCTGCCATGGAAAGAGCATGTTCCTAATGTTTTGTCAACCCAGTGTATAGTCACTCACTCAAAAAGACAGCCAAAAGTTTGTTGGATTTCCAATGTGTTATCACTACGCTTTACACCACCAAAATGTCACCCAAATGTCTATCACTGCGCTTTCAACCTTTTAAAAGTTTGTTAATGTGATTAATATGTGATCACTGTGCTTCATCTAATAGCAGAACCAAATCGCAGTTGAGATTCCTATGAAAGTACATGGTGCAAGTGATCAATGCTGTTCAAGAATCTGAAGAACAAATTATTACAGCAATAGTCTCCACAGACCTGCTACGATCTATGCATGCTATCTTAAACATGAACAGTTTATAATATTACATGCAAAGACAAAATGTGGCCATGGATGTGCTACTCATTTTAAGGTAGAATGCTACATTAGTTTGTAAGATAAACTTAACTTTAGGCTATTTTCAGTATAACAAAAGTTAGGTAACACTTTATTTGGACAGTCCATCTGTATATGCTCTATAGACTATCTACAGACTATCAGTAACATTACAACTAACTGTCTTCTAACCCTAGCCCTAATCCTAACCTTAACCCTTATCCTAACCCTAAACTTAACCCTTATCCTAGCCCTAACCTTTACCCTTATTCCCATAAGGAAGCCCCTATTCCCTTCCCCAATACACATGTAAATATTGGACTATAAATTGTGCCATCCTTTATTTTGCTTATGCTAAAATGTTTATTCTATTCTACTGAGCCACTTACGTTATGTTCTTTTTCTTATCTTTAATCATTTCTTATTGTTGTTGCATTGTCGAGAAGGAACCTGCAAGTAAAGCATTTCGTTGGACGATGTATACCATGCGTATCCCGTACGACAAATACAACTTGAAACATGAACTTATTCTAAACCTAACCCTAACTGTAACCTTAGCGAGCAGTTGCTTATCAACAGATATATTGTTGATAGTATGACCATCTGCAGAGCATCTACCATACAACTATAAAGTGTGATATATACATGCTATATTGAATTGAATTATATTGAGACTTGTTTACGTGCTGCTGTGCATTTTGTTGCTAACCTTACTTTGCTACATGCCAACTTTACAGTTTTTACTTTTTAATTACCGTTTATATATTTTTTTCGTTTTTCCCTCGCTCAACTTTTTTCATTCAACTTTTTCACGCCAGATGCTTTATCTGGACGTGGTTCGTTAGGACCTCCCCCAGTCTAAGCTAAGGAGTAACATGATGCCTTCTAATTGCAGTCGCTGTACTCTGTCATGACGTTGGCCTCTTTGGGTATAGCAAGCCCACCCCCCCCTTTCCTCCTTCAACTAGGTTGCTGTGGTCAGAGAGACGTCGTAAATTCCTGAGAATCACCTCATGGACACATTTTTTCCACCTCACAGAACTTGAGGTACGAACAAATTTCATGTTCCGGAGAAAGTATAAAAGATCGGTGAAGAATCCAGCAGCGAACTGGTCCGTTTGTCACAACTTGGGAAGCTCATGGGAGACGGTGTGGCCACATTACCATAACGCTGTTTATATAATAGCCTCAGATATGAGGTTTACATCTAATTGTTGTATAAGATCAATAAGTGAGTATGATACTGTTTGTATAATTGTGTAATATGATTTTGGAATGTTTAATGAGGAAAAATACAATTCCCTTTTGATTTGAACTAAATCAGAAGACCGCCCCTGAGCCCAGTTAGGGTCAGACATCCTGGGACAGCCCTCTTCGGCCCTTCCGAATAAAACCCCCACTCGGGTTTTCGATCAGCAGACCGAGCTTACCTCAGTTACGAGATGGCTAAAGGTTGCAGACCATGTTTTTCTCCATTAGGAGGACAAAGGTTGTAGACCATTGCTGAATATTTTAACCATACCACGTGGTTAATCTCTTAGACTATCGATACCGACAGAATAAGAACATGTCTTTGATACTAATTACTAGTCTGCAGCTAGGAATTCAGTATCATTGAAGGCGAAGAACGACAACCGCAGAAACATCCATACTATAACGAATGTCACTTTGAACTATCCCATCTAACCAAGACAGAAAGAGAGAGGGAGAGAGACGGACAATTCTACGAAGACATAAACTTTTCACCAGCGATCAAGACGACACACTGAGCGTAAATATATATATATTGTTTGCAATTGTTCCCGAATGAGTGAGCGTTCATGTGTAAAGGATTAGCATTTCAATTGTTATAATTATCACTCTGTAGTGACTTCTTAGTCGACCCCCACTTCCCCTTTTGTCTAACAAGCCACCATGCCGGTTTAGACCACTAGGGCACATTCTCCTATCATTTCATGTAACATTTACCATGTTTGTTTGTTTGTTTATGCATTTCTGTGAATTACTTAGTTAGTAATACATAAATTATTTAAGACAATTGATGTATGGATGACTCATAGTGAAGACTGGGTTCGTGCAGATAACCAACAATTTACGACGTTTGGAATGAGACTAATGTGAGGTAAAGTAAATAATTCATTAATTCAAAGACTAATTGATCAGATAAAATTTCTGAAAAGTTATTTTAGGAAATTATAACTTTGTAATCGGAATATTTTTCCTTGGTGCCCCGACTTCCTAGTGAATTAGTTACGTGGTTGATCGTGCAGTAACTAATTACAGAGAAACTTTGATAAAAACTCAGTCTTCAGTTAATGATAGTAAAGACACGACAACTCATAATATACATGAGAACGATTGCCTTAGGGCGAGGATAGCTGTGTTGCAAGCCCAGCTTCAGACGCAGTTGTTTGGCAAGGGTAATTTAAGTGTAGGAAATGATGAAACAGTGTCTGTGCCACCAGTATGTACAGATAGTAAATCGTATAAATCCCATTGCACAGTTCCTGCAGCCGGACAATTTTCTCATGACTTCTGGAAGGAAATGCTGTAGGAATGCTCAACCAGTGTCGGTCATTCAGCCAACAGAAACGTTCAATCGGTTCTCCCCATTAAGCAGCAAGTCGGAGTAGAAGGCCAGGCCTCCTGTTACGGGGTATGAACATCCCACCATTAGCTCTGACAAATTGAAAACCCTAGTCATTGGCGACTGCATTACCCGCAGTACTAGACTTAAAACGAATCATCCAGCGATCATACACTGTTTACCAGGGGGCAGGGCTACCGACGTTAAGGCTAATCTGAAGATGGATCATCAAACGTTGTGCTATAAATTCTCGGACAACCCAATAATTCCAAGATGCCCTCCCAGACTCCCTCTGCCTACCCAAGATCGTCAGAGTACAAAAATCAGTTAACTACCTAACTGAGGAACTCAATTTAACCTTGCACAATACCCAAGATGCAGTCGCACCCCTAAAAACAAAAAACATTTGTCATAAGAAACTAGCTCCCCAGTATAAAGAAAATTCCCGAGTTATGAAGCAAGCTTCCAGAAAACTGGAACGGAAATGGCGCTACACCAAACTGGAAGTCTTCCGACTAGCTTGGACAGACAGTACCGTGCAGTATCGAAGTGTCCTCACTGCTGCTCGATCATCCTATTTTTCCAACAAAGGAATTCTCCGGTTGGAACATTATTGATGTTTTATGTTAAAAACATCCTAACGATTGATTCCATACATCGTTTGACATGTTACTAAAGGACTGTAATGGAACTTTTAGAGTTTTTGTCTGGATGAAGTGCCTGCACCTCATGAATATGGATTACTGGGCTGAACACGCTAACAACAAGTGGCTATTTGGACATAAATGATGGAACTTTATGGAACAAATCAGTCATTAATTGTCAAACTGGGATTCCTGGGAGTACCTTCTGATGAAGATCATCAAAGGTAAGTGAATATTTATGGTGTTGTTTCTAACTTTGTTGATTCCAAAATGGCAAATATTCCTCTGCCTGTTTTGGGCTCTGAGCGCCGTTCTCAGATTATGCTTTTTCCGTAAAGTTTTTTAAAAATCTGACACAGCGGTTGCATTAAGGAGAAGTCTATATTTTATTTTGTGAATAACACTAGTATCTTTTATCAATGTTTATTATGCGTATTTCTGCAAAATCCCCGGATGTTTTGGAATCAAAACATTACTGCACTTAAGGCGCCAATGTAAACAGACATAATCATATGTTGTGCTTTAGCTGTAAAGCATTTTAGAAATCGGACACGATGGGTAGATTAACAAGAGGTTTATCTTTCATTTGCTGTATTGGACTTGTTAATGTGTGAAAGTTACATATTTCGGAAAAATATTTTTGAATTTCGCGCGCTGCCTTTTCAGCGGAATGTTGTCGAAGGGTTCCCCTGCGCTAGAAAGGTTAAGGTGGTAAATGATCTTTTAACTGCATCAGACCGAGGCTCTGCATCTGTCCTCGTGCTCCTAGACCTTAGTGCTACTTTTGATACCATTGATCACCACATTCTTTTGGAAAGATTGGAAACCCAAATTGGTCTACACGGACAAGTTCTGGCCTGGTTTAGATCTTATCTGTCGGGAAAGATATCAGTTTGTCTCTGTGGATGGTTTGTCCTCTGACAAATCAACTGTAAATTCCAGTGTTCCTCAAGGCTGTGTTTCAGACATAAGTGGATGGCGACAAATGTTCTACTTTTAAACTCGGACAAAACAGAGATGCTTGTTCTAGGTCCTAAGAAACAAAGAGATCTTCTGTTGAATCTGACAATTAATCCTGATGGCTGTACAGTCATCTCAAATAAAACTGTGAAGGACCTCGGTGTTACTCTGGACCCTGATCTCTCTTTTGACGAACATATCAAGACTGTTTCAATGACATCTTTTTTCTATCTACATAACATTGCAAAATGTATTGTCTATTATAATTTTATTTGAATTCTGGGTTGATTTGAAACAATAGTTGTTGATGACTTCGCAAATGCTATACCAGCCTAAATAGCATAATTGAAGATATATGAGTGATAAAGTTGTTGATATTTTTAGGGGGCTCCTGAGTGGTGTAGCAGTCTAAGGCACTGCATCTCAGTGCTAGAAGCATCACTACAGACCCTGGTTCGATCCCGGGCTGTATCACAACAGGCTGTGATCGGGAGTCCCGTAGGGCAGTGCACAATTGGCCCAGCGTCATTCGGGTTAGGGGAGGGTTTAGCCAGGGTAGGCCATCATTGTAAAATAATAATTTGTTTTTAACTGACTTGCCTAATTAAATTAAAAATAAATACAAATTAGGATCCCCAATGGCGATAGCTAGTCTTACTGGGGTCCGACTCATAACAAAAAAGTAATTACTGACAAAAGATTTGACAATTTAAAAACATTAACATGTAGTGTGTGCATCTATTTATTAAGTATGGTCGCATTTCATTTGCTTTGTTAAACCTAGCCTTTGGAAGGACTTTGATAGCAACAGTGAATCTATTTAGTTTTTTTAAGTGGAGATCTCTCAAAAATCATTCTTACATTGGTAATAGTCATTGACAAATATCATAGCTAAGCAAGGCTGGGCTTGGTTTAAAGCCTGGATGGGAGTCCAAATGGTAGCTATAAATAGATCAATGCTCCTGTAGGAGGTGCTGTCCAGTTTATATTTTTATTTCATTGTTTATAACATTGAAGATCTGACGTTGTTTTAAAGTTCCAAATTCAACATATTTTATACAAGGCTTGTTTATGTTGATATTTCGTTACCTTTATGATATAATCCTGAGGTTGAAATGTCACCCCCCAAAAAAGTGTACGTTGATTACTTTTTGTCAAATCCAATGTATTTTCCATGTAGATTCTTTGTCACAATAATGTGAACAAATTATGTTGCATCAATGTTTTCAAAGGTATGTGCAAAGAACCATAGGACTCCCCTAGCTTTAAGAAACATAAGGTTCTCAAAACGTTATGTGCTAGCTGGGTTAAAACAAGCTAGGGGGTTATGGATTATTGCCTACTGTGTGCCAAAGCAGTTGCTACTGAGCATCTCAATATTAGCTTTTATTGTTTCCAGCTGCTGGGATGATGAGTAAGTGTCTGAGGAGAGATGCTACATATCCTATGGAGTTTGACACTAATTGCATCTTCCACCCATAATCATTCCAGAGAAACACCCAACTGCTCCCATAGAGAGTCTATGGCTGTGTCCCAAATTACTATCCTACTATCCTATTCCCTGCACTACTTTTGACCAAAGGCCTGGGGAATAGAGTGCCATTTGGGAAGCAGTCTAATCTCTTACCACCTTTATTGGATTCCACCCCCCCACAACATATTACAGTGGAAACAATGTTCTGTCTGTCATTGTCTGAGACACTGAGTGTCAGGACATCAATACTGCTCAACTAGGCCTACATCTCAATTACTTCCATTGGGTGCACATTGTATTCAGCTCCGATCTACAATACTGAATATTATTCAAAGGTATACATGACAATGGTGTGTGAAATCATCATCCTCCCTTTACCAGCTTACAGACAGATAGGCACGGAGGCAGGCAGGTGGCAGACAAGCAGGCTGGAAGGCAGACAGACAGGTAATTATGCTCCTCTTCCTCCTCTTGCGCCAAGAGAAGGAACCATGCTATAATGTATATTTAATGTCAGCTATCTACCACTACCACCATGTACAGTGGGGCAAAAAAGTAAAAAGTCAGCCACCAATTGTGTAAGTTCTCCCACTTAAAAAGATGAGAGAGGCCTGTAATTTTCATCACAGATACACTTCAACTATGACAGACAAAATTAGATTTTCTTTCTCCAGAAAATCACATTGTAGGATTTTTTATTAATTAATTTGCAAATTATGGTTTAAAAAGAAGTATTTGGTCAATAACAAAAGTTTATCTCAATACTTTGTTATATACCCTTTGTTGGCAATGACAGAGGTCAAACGTTTTCTGTAGGTCTTCACAAGGTTTTCACACACTGTTGCTGGTATTTTGGCCCATTCCTCCATGCAGATCTCCTTTAGAGCAGTGATGTTTTGGGGCTGTTTCTGGGCAACATGGACTTTCAACTCCCTCCCAAAATTTTCTATGGGGTTGAGATCTGGAGACTGGCTAGGCCACTCCAGGACCTTGAAATGCTTCTTACGAAGTCACTCCTTCGTTGCCTACTTTGGTCCCAGCTCTCTGCAGGTCATTCACTAGGTGTGGTTCTGGGATTTTTGCTCACCGTTCTTGTGATCATTAAGACCCCACGGGGTGAGATCTTGCGTGGAGCCCCAGATCGAGGGAGATTATCAGTGGCCTTGTATGTCTTCCATTTCCTAATAATTGCTCCCACAGTTGATTTTTTCAAACCAAGCTGCTTACCTATTGCAGATTCAGTCTTCCCAGCCTGGTGCAGGTCTATAATTTTTCTTTTATACTGTTAACAAGTACAAACAGGTGTCATTAATAAAGGTAACGAGTGGACAGAGGAGCCTGTTAAAGAAGAAGCCAGAAATCTTGCTTGTTTGTCGGTGACCAAATACTTATTTTCCACCATAATTTGCAAATATATTCATAAAAAATCCTACAATGTTATTTTCTGATTTTTTTTCTCTCATTTTGTCTGTCATAGTTGAAGTGTACCTATGATGAAAATTACAGGCCTCTCTCATCTTTTTAAGTGGGAGAACTTGCACAATTGGTGGCTGACTAAATACTTTTTTGCCTCACTGTATGTATGTATGTATGTATGTATGTATGTATGTATGTATGTATGTATGTATGTATGTATGTATGTATGTATGTATGTATGTATGTATGTATGTATGTATGTATGTATGTATGTATGTATGTATGTATGTATGTATGTATGTATGTATGTATGTATGTATGTATGTATGTATGTATGTATGTATGTATGTATGTATGTATGGACACCTGCTTGTCGAACATCTCATTCCAAAATCATGGGAATTAATATGCAGCCACAAGAGCATTAGTGAGGTCGGGCACTGATGTTGGGCTATTAGGCCTGGCTCACTGTCAGCGTTCCAATTCATCCCAAAGGTGTTCAGTGTCGTTGAGGTCAGGGCTCTGTGCAGGCCAGTCAAGTTCTTCCACACCGATCTCAACAAACCATTTCTGTATGGGGGAATTGTCATGCTGAAACAGGAAAGGGCCTTCCCCAAAACTGTTGCCAAAAAGTCGGAAGCACAGAATTGTCTAGAATGTAATTGTGTGCTGTAGCGTTAAGATTTAATTTCACTGGAACTAAGGGGCCTAACCCGAACCATGAAAAACAGCCCCAGACCATTATTCCTCCAGATAGCGTTCTCCTGGCATCCCAAACCCATATTTGCCTGTCAGATG
Organism: Oncorhynchus gorbuscha; assembly: GCF_021184085.1. Taxonomy (NCBI): domain Eukaryota; kingdom Metazoa; phylum Chordata; class Actinopteri; order Salmoniformes; family Salmonidae; genus Oncorhynchus; species Oncorhynchus gorbuscha. The sequence goes on along the minus strand of NW_025745589.1, from coordinate 445,574 downwards.
GTGCAGCGTGATTCATCACTCCAGAGAACACGGTTCCACTGCTCCAGAGTCCCATGGCGGCGAGCTTTACACCACTCCAGCCAACGCTTGGTATTGTGCATGGTGATCATAGGCTTGTGTGCAGCTGCTCGGCCATGGAAACCCATTTCATAAAGCTCCAGATGAACAGTTCTTGTGCTGACGTTGCTTCTCGAGGCAGTTTGGAACTCGGTAGTGAGTGTTGCAACCGAGTACAGACGATTTTTAAGCATTATGCACTTCAGCCCGCGCTGGTCCCGTTCTGTGAACTTATGTGGCCTACCACTTTGCGGCTGAACCATTGTTGATACGAGACATTTCCACTTCACAATAACAGCACTTACAGTTGACCGGGGCAGCTCTAGCTGTGTCGAAATTTCACGAACTGACTTGTTGGAAAGGTGCCATTGTATCATGATACCACGTTGAAATTCACTGAGCTCTTTGTCAGTACGGGCCATTCTTCTGCCAATCTTTGTCTTTGGAGATTGCATGGCTGTGTGGTCGATTTTATACAACTGTCAGCAACGAATGTGGCTGAAGTAGCCAAGTCCACCAATAGTCCAAATACTACTAGTCTGTCTGTATGTAGCTATGCACAGTATGTAAGTGCATTCAGAAAGTATTCATACCATTTAACTTTTCAACATTTTGTTGTATTACAAAGTGGAATTAAAATGTATTTACTTTTTAAAAAATTGGTGAAAGAGATAGACAAATTCTCAAAGTGGAAGAACAATTCTAATTTGTAAAACAAAACAAAAACACTAATACTGAGTATTCAACACGCTGAGTCAATACATGTTAGAATGTGTGAGTCTTAGATGTCCGTCTTTCTGGGTAAATCCCACACCTGGGTTGTATAATATTTGGACATCATTCTTTTTAAATTCGTTGATGGACAGCCATTTGTACGTCTTGCCATAGATTTTCAAACCAACATAAATCAAAACTGTAACTAGGCCACTCAGGAACATTCAATGTTGTCTTGGTAAGCAACTCCAGTGTATATTTGGCCTTGTGTTTCAGGTTATTGTCCTACTGAAATGTGAATTTGTCTACCAGTGTCTGTTGGAATGCAGACTGAACCAGGTTTTACTCTAGGATTTGTGTATGTGTTTGGCTTTATTCTCTTTCTTTTTATCAACAACAAAAACAATTCCATAGTCCTTGCAGATGACAAGCATACCGATGACATGCTACAGCCACCACCATGCTTGAAAATATGAAGAGTGGTACTCAGTGATGTGATATGTTGGATTTGCCCCAAACATAACAGTTTGTATTCAGGACATGAAGATAATTTCTTTGCCACAGTTTTTGCAGTTTACTTTAGTGCCTTAACGCAAACAGGATGCATGTTTTGGAATACTTTTATTCTGTACAGGCTTCCTTCTTTTCAGTCTGTCAATAAGGTTAGTATTGTGGAGTAACTACAATGTTGTTGATCCGTCCTCAGTTTTCTCCTATCACAGTCATTAAACTCTGTAACTGTTTTAAAGTTACCATTGGCCTCATGGTGAAATCCCTGAGTGGTTTCCTTCCTCTCCGGCAACTGAGTTAGAAAGGACTCCTGTATCTTTAGTGACTGGGTGTATACACGATCCACAGTGTAATTAATAACTTCACCATGCTCAAAGGGATATTCAATGTCTGCTTTTTTTATACCGATCTACCAATAGGGGCGGCAGGGTAGCCTAGTGTTTAGAGCGTTGGACTAGTAACCGGAAAGTTGCAAGTTCAAATCCCCGAGCTGACAAGGTACAAATCTGTCGTTCTGCCCCTGAACAGGCAGTTAACCCACTGTTCCTAGGCTGTCAGTGTAAATAAGAATTTGTTCTTAACTGACATCCCAAGTTAAATAAAGTTTTAAAAAGTGCTCTTTTTTGTGAGGCATTGGAAACCCTCCCTGGTCTTTGTGGTTGAATCTGTGTTTGAAATTCACTGCTTGACTGAGGAACCTTACAGATAATTGTGTACGTGGGATACAGAGATGAGGTAGTTATTGAACACAGAGTGAGTCCATGCAATTTATTATGTCACTTGTTAAGCACATTTTAACTCCTGAACTTGTTTAGGCTTGCCAAAACCAGGTGGTTGAATAGTTATTGACTCAATACATTATAGCTCTAAATTTTTTATTAATTAGAAAAAATAAAAAATGATTTCATTTAAAAACATAATTCCACTTTCACATTATGTGGTATTGTGTGTAGGCCACTGACAAAAAAACTCAATAAATCAATTTTAAATTCAGGCAATAACACAAAAAAATAGGAATAGGTCAATGGGTGTAAATAATTTCTAAAGGCACTGTATGTCATCTTGTTTCCATAAATTCACTTTGAACTTATATGGTGATTGGCACCTACACTTTCATAGTATTACCACGACAACCGGCAAAACATTTAATCTTTCAATCAGCCACGTGGGTATAACCAATGAGGAGATGGCACGTGGGTACCTGCTTCTATAAACCAATGAGGAGATGGGAGAGGCAGGACATGCAGCGCGATCTGCGTCAGAAATAGAAAAGAGTTCTATTTTAGCCCTTGGCATCGCAGACGCTTGTTGGTGCGCGCGAGCAGTGTGGGTGCAATAATTGAATAACATGGATTTCTACATTTATTTTGCGACGCTCGAGCACGTGACGTGTCCGGTCTGGTCAGTATGTTAGTGCATTCATCTAATATTAACCCTTTACTGCAGTGGGCTAAATATGGGTCACACACAGTGTTTCTTGGTAGTCTTAAACAAATCTATAGTGCATTCGGAAAGTATTCAGACCTCTTGACTTTTTCTACATTTTGTTACATTACAGCCTTATTCTAAAATGTATTACATTGTTTCCCCCCCTCATCAATCTAAACACAATACCCCATAATGACAAAGTAAAAACTGGTTTTTAGACATTTTTTGTAAATTTATAAAAAAGAAAACACTGAAATACCACATTTACTTAAGTATTCAGACCCTTTACTCAGTACTTTGTTGAAGGTCCTTTGTCAGGACATTCAGAGACTTGTCCCGAAGCCACTCCTGCATTGTCTTGGCTGTGTGCTTAGGGTTGTTGTCCTGTTGGAAGATGAACCTTCACCCCAGTCTGAGGTCCTGAGCGCTCTGGAGCAGGTTTTCATCAAGGATCTCTCTATACTTTGCTCCGTTCATCTTTCCCTCGATCGTGACTAGTCACCCAGTCCCTGCCACTGAAAAACATCCCCACAGCATGATGCTGCCACCACCATGCTTAACCGTAGGGATGGTGCCAGGTTTCCTCCAGATGTGACGCTTGGCATTTAGGCCCAAAAGTTCTGTCTTGGTTTCATCAGACCAGACATTGAGGAGTGGCTTCCGTCTGGCCACTCTACCATAAAGACCTGATTGGTGGAGTGCTGCAGAGATGGTTGTCCTTCTGGAAGCGTCTCCCATCTCTACAGATGAACTCTGGATCTCTGTCAGAGTGACCTCCCTGACCAAGGCCCTTCTCCCCTGATTGCTCAGTATGGCCGGGCAGTCAGCTCTAAGAAGAGTCTTGGTGGTTCCAAACTTCTTTCATTTAAGAATGATGGAGGCCACTGTGCTCTTGGGGACCTCCAACTCTGCAGACAATTTTTGGTACCCTTCTGCAGATCTGTGCCTCGACAAAATCCTGTTTCTGATCTCAACAAACAATTCCTTTTAACTCATGGTTTGTTTGTTGCTCTGGCATGAACTGTCAACTGTGGGACTTTATATAGACATGTGTGTGCCTTTCCAAATCATGTCCAATCAATTGAATTTACCAGAAAAAATAAACATCTCAAGGATGATCAATGGAAACAGGATGCACCCGAGATTAAATTTCGAGTCTCATAGCAAAGGGTCTAAATACTTACGTGAATAATGCATTTCTGTTTTTATTTGTAATACATTTATTTAAAAAAACTGTGTTTGCTTTGTCATTATGATGTATTGTGTGTAGATTGTGGATTTATTTATTTTTGAATCCATTTAGGAATAAGGCTGCAAAGTAACTCATGTGCTGGTTGATAAAACACCTGCATTTATGGAAAACATGTTTAAAAATGTTATTTTGTTTTAAAATGATATTGTAAATTGGAATGGTAGAGTTGTGTATTTCATGGAGTTATCAGAATTGTATGGGAAGGTCTGCTCAATCCAAGAATACAACCCATTGATTATAGCATTACCCCAAAAATGGAGGAGGCAGGTGGCAGCGGGAGTGCTTAGGGAACTGGTCTGTCTGCCCAATATAAAACATCAAAACTGGCGGAGAAACAAAAATAGCATAAATAAGAAAGTATACCAGTTTCATTTGAGGACCAGGTGTTTGACAGCTGTGCCATACAGATTGCAAAATAGCTGGGAAGAGATTTTTGATGTACTGATTCCATGGCACAGGGTGTATGAGTTGATAGAGGTTTTGTTTTCTGCTTTCAGTGTGGGGGGGGGGGGGTCTCGGATTGTTGAGGGGCAGCTCTCTGGGAGCTGTGTGTGTGTGTGTGGGGGGGGGATCTTGGATGGTCGGTGGCCTGGCGGTTGGTCCCTGTTTTGTCTTGGTGGGAGATCTGTCGACGTGCCTTTGACCCTGGTTGCCCCTGTGGGTTGCTCTGGATGGGAGACAGTTAGATAACTGAATGTAATTTAAATGTTGAGCATTTTCACTGCAGGTAGATTGTATGTTTTAATATTAAATCAATTAAATCAGAAGCTTCTAAAGCCATGACATAATTTTCTGGAATTGTCCAAGCTGTTTAAAGGCACAGTCAACTTAGTGTCCGTAGGAAAATTCATGTGGATATATTGAAGCAACATCTCAAGACATCAGTCAGGAAGTTAAAGTTTGGTCGCAAATGGGTCTTCCAAATGGACAATGACCCCAACCATACTTCCAAAGTTGTGGCAAAAGGGCTTAAGTACAACCAAGTGAAGGTATTGGAGTGGCCATCACAAAGCCCTGACCTCAATCCTATAGAACATTTGTGGGCAGAACTGAAAAAGCATGTGCGAGCAAGGAGGCCTACAAATCTGACTAAGTTACACCAACTCTGTCAGGAGGAATGGGAAGCTTTTGGAAGGCTACCTGAAATATTTGACCCAAGTTAAACAATTTAAAGGCAATGCTACCAAATACTAATTGAGTGTATATAAACTTCTGACCCACTGGGAATGTGATGAAAGAAATGAAAGCTGAAATAAATAATTCTCTCTACAATTATTCTGACATTTCACAATCTTAAAATAAAGTGGTGATCCTAACTGACCCAAGACAGGGAATTTTTACTAGGATTAAATGTCAGGAAGTTTAAATGTACTTGGCTCAGGTGTGTGTAAACATCCGACTTCAACTGTATCACTGGGAATAAAGTGACTAAGCAACAGGATAGATAATAAACATAGTTAAATAGTTAACCAAATAGCTACCGGGACTAACTATTATGCAGTCTTATGGCTTGGGGGTAGAAGCTGTTCAGGGTCCTGTTGGTTCCAGGTATATCGGTACGGCTTGCCTTGCGGTAGCAGGGAGAGCAGTCTATGACCTGGGTGGCTGGAGTACACTATACAGTATAGGGAATAGGGTGCCATTTGGGACACTTTCCCCCGGCCCTTCCTCTACAGGCTGTTACACCACCAGATTATCTATGACAATTTTCAGACAGTTCCCTTTCCGCTGCAAAGCCTTATCGACCCAAACCCTCTGTTTGTCTCCAGTATCTTCGGCTGATAGTTGAGGTAGTTTCTTGCACGCTCCTGTGGCGCTAAAGAACTGTATGACAGGAGTTGTCAGTGTGGAACTGATTTTATATGATGCTCAGGGGTTAAATTGAGCTAGATCTGTGGACATGTTAGGGTCAGAGTAATTCTTAGGGTTAGGGTTGAGCCTGGGTGTGGACATAGAGTTAGGGTTAGGGTTGTGGCTAAGGTTAAGGTTGAACCGACGTGTGGACATAGGGTTAGGGTTGTGGCTAGGGTTAAGGTTGAACCGATGTGTTGAAATGAAGCTAGGGTTAGGGTTGTCATCACTGAGCATGCCTCCAATTAGCTGTGTGTCATAGGGCGTTACAGAGTGAGGAAAAGGGAAATGGGAATGGATAGGATAAGACATGTCCTGTTGTGCTGAGATTTTACAGTAGGAGCCTGTCTCATTAAAACTCTGGTGGCCTTTCTCCCCTCTCTTTGTGTCTGTGTGTGTCTCTGTGTCACTCTGTCTCTCTTTGGTAAGTGGTAGCTCAAAGATTGGCCTTGCTGCTGCATAATCACGGGGACATCCCAAATGGCACCCTATTCCCTATAGTGCACTGCGTTTGACCCTTTTGACCAGGACCCATATGGTTCTGGTCAAAAGTAGTGCATTATATAGGGAATAGGGTGCCGTTTGGGATGCACCCTGGGCACCAATGCACCCTGGGCACCACATGTATTAACTCCCTGAATGGTGTCTAGACACATCAAGGACCGATCTAAAATCGCTATGTTACAGCTCTCGGGAGGACACAGTCAATGTATTGTGAGGTTATCTTATCTCAGCTCTATTAGTTAGCCTTTTGACGGTCAGACACAGCAAGTTAGAATGCTCTGTTTATCTTTGCTGGCTTATTTTGTACCACTTTGGCAGAGAGGACACAGAAATTTCCCCACTCTTAATAAATCCTTTAATGTTTTAGAGTATACTATCTACAGTACATCAACAATATTGTGTTGGTGCCAACAATTGTTCTAGCTTGCCAAAATGTACCTTCTTGTGCCTCAAAGGCATAGACATAAAGCTCAGGACAATTACAAACCAAATTACAGCCCAATGGAGAATCCCTACTTTATGTTTAATATCTGACTGAGAGATGTCATTTCCCTCTGACATCTACCCTGTACTGTATGTGCTGTGCTGACTTGAATATCCTCAAGCTTGGAAAAGCTGTAAAAGATTTACATTTTGATCCCCTCGAGTAATGGCCACTTTCCACTGTCAATCATGTCAGCCTTTTCCATTACAGTGGACAGAATCGGTGAGGATTTGCAGAGGGTGAAATTCTATTCTGAAATTTCACTGTGGAACTATATATTCTGTCAGTCCCCCTAGGGAGAGGTTGAGAAGCCACCTCAGTAATAACACCCCTGTACTTAATGGCTATTGTGCGCCTGAGCAGCTATGGTTGAGAGACAGAGAGAGAGGGCGAGAGAGATGAGTGGTATGTGGCTGATGGGTTTGATGGGGTGATGGAGGGAATGGATGGAGGAGAGGGGATGAGTCTGACAGGGTGATGCTCAGCTGGGGGATGTGATGAGGGGAAATGGGTGAGTCTCTCTCTCAGGCAATGTGGGTCATACAGCCGCCAGTGAAATAGAGAGTGTGAGAGAGTGAGAGATGAATTGTAATCGGATAGTTGGAAAGAAAGGTGGAAGAAGGACGGAGATGCCTGGAGGGAACACACTCGAAAACAGGTATGTCACACTATACGCATGTGTAGGATGTGTACAAATGTAAAAATTGTGTTGAGCTGTGTTTCTGTCTTCTCACCTTTCCTTTGGGTGCGGTCTGAAGAAAGTTTGAAACCTTGTTGGCTTTTCCAAGTACCAGTAGGGGAGAGGGGTATGTGAAGCAATTTTTTTTTACATTCAGCATCACTACATCAAGGGATATATAGTATTCCTTCTAACAAAGATATCTACATACAGTGCATTCGGAAAGTATTCAGACCCCTTGACTTTTTCCATATTTTGTTAGGTTACAGCCTTCTTCTAAAATGTGTTAAATTGTTTTTTTTCCCCCGCATCAATCTACACACAATACCCCATAATGACAAAGCAAAAACTGTTTTAGATATTTTTGTAAATGTATATAAAGAAAAATGGAAATATCATATTTACATAAGTATTCAGACCCTTTACTCAGTACTTTGTTGAGGCACCTTTGGCAGCGATTAAAGCCTTCTTCTTGGGTATGACGCTACAAGATTGGCACAACTGTATTTGGGGAGTTTCTCCCATTCCTCTTTGCAGATCCTCTCAAGCGCTGTCAGGTTGGATGGGAGCGTTGCTGCACAGCTATTTTCAGGTCTCTTCTGAAGCCACACCTGCATTGTCTTGGCTGTGTGCTTAGGGTTGTTGTCCTGTTGGAAGGTAAAACCTTCGCCCCAGTCTGAGGTCCTGAGCACTCTGGAGCAGGTTTTCATCAAGGATCTCTCTGTACTTTGGTCTGTTCATCTTTGCCTCGATCCTGACTAGCCTCCCAGTCCCTGCCACTGAAAAACATCTCCACAGCATGAAGCTGCCACCACAATGCTTCACCGTAGGGATGGTGCCAGGTTTCCTCCAGACATGATGCTTGGCATTCAGGTCAAATAGTTCAATCTTGGTTTCATCAGACCAGAGAACTTTGTTTCTCATGCTCTGAGAGTCTTCATATGCCTTTTGGCAAACTCCAAGCGGGCTGTCGTGTGCCTTTTACTGAGGAATGGCTTCCATCTGGACACTACCATAAAGGCCTGATTGGTGGAGTGCTGCAGAGATGGATGTCCTTCTGGAAGCGTCTCCCATCTTCACAGAGGCACTTTAGAGCTCTGCTAGAGTGACCATCGGGTTCTTTGTCACCTCCCTGCCAAGGCCATTCTCCCCTGATTGCTTTAGTCTCTCGATGTGCAAAACTAATAGAGACATACCCCAAGCGACTTGCAGCTGTAATCGCAGCAAAAGGTGGCGCTACAAAGTATTAACTTAAGGGGGCTGAATAATTTTGCACGCCCAATTTTTCAGTGTTTGATTTGTTAAAAAAGTTTGAAATATCCAATAAATGTCGTTCCACTTCATGATTGTGTCCCACTTGTTGTTGATTCTTCACAAAAAATGTGAAGCCTGAAATGTGGCAAAAGGTCGCAAAGTTCAAGGGGGCCGAATACTTTCGCCAAGGCACTGTAGATACAGGGTAAGTTTAACTGCCATGGGGAACGTGGCTGATTGTGTCCTGTGACAGTAGGTGATGGGGCTGGTAGGTCAGGGTAGCGACATGGTAGCCTATAGTGGTTAGAGTGTTGGACTAGTAACCGGAAGATTGCAAGTTCAAACCCTCGAGCTGACAAGGTACAAATCTGTCGTCCTGCCCCTGAACAGGCAGTTAACCCACTGTTCTTAGGCCGTCATTGAAAATAAGAATTTGTTCTTAACTGACTTGCCTAGTTAAATAAAGGTCAAATTAAAATTCATGGAATGGTGGGGTGGTATATTGTATGTCTTAAATGTGTGCCTTCTTTCAGATATAGATCTCTCTGTTCAATATCACTTACCCTTCCTTTTGTTGACCAGTTTCCTGGACAGGGATGTTGTTTCGATGTGCCAATTCGTAGGATGTTTTCTGCATTAGAGGCACATCGAAGCCCAGTTTATTTATTTATTTTTTATTTCACCTTTATTTAACCAAGTTCTCATTCACAACTGTGTCCTGGCCAAGATAAAGCAAAGCAGTGTGACAAAAACAACAACACAGAGTTACACATGGGATAAAGAAACGTACAGTCAATAACACAATAGAAAATCTGTATACAGTGGGTGCAAATGAAGTAAGGAGGTAAGGCAATAAATAGGCCATAATGACGAAGTAATTACAATTTAGCAAGTAACACTGGAGTGATAGATGTGCTGATGAGGATGTGCAAGTAGAAATACTGGTGTGCAAAAGAGCAGAAAAAAACAAAAAACAAATATGGGGATGAGGTAGGTAGTAGGTTGGATGGGCTATTTACAGATGGGCTGTGTACAGGTTCAGCGATCGGTTAACTGCTGCTCTGACAGCCGGTGCTTGAAGTTAGTGAGGGAAATATAAGTCTCCAACTTCAGTGATTTTTGCAATTCGTTCCAGTCATTGGCAGCAGAGAACTGGAAAGAAAGGTGGCCAAAGCAGGTGATGGCTTTGAGGATGACCAGTGAAATATACCTGCTGGAGCACATGCTGCAGGTGGGTGTTGCTATGGTGACCAGTGAGCTGAGAGAAGGCGGAGCCTTACCTAGCAAAGACTTATAGATGACCTGGAGCCAGTGGGTTAGGCGGCAAATATGTAGCGAGGATCAGCCAACGACAGCATACAGGTCGCAATGGTGGGTGGTATATGGGGCTTTGGTGACAAAACGGATGATACTGTGATAGACTGTATCTAATTTGATGAGTAGAGTGTTGGAGTCTATTTTGTAAATGATATCACCAAAGTCAAGGATCGGCAGGATAGTCAGTTTTACTCGGGTATGTTTAGCAGCATGAGTGAAGGAGGGTTTGTTGCGAAATAGGAAGCCGATTCTAGATTTAATATTGGATTGGAGATGCTTAATATGAGTCTGGAAGGAGAGTTTACAGTCTAGCCAGACACCTAGGTATTTGTAGTTGTCCACATATTCTAAGACAGAACCGTCCAGAGTAGTGATGCACTGAACTCTATCTGAGAAGTAGTTAATGAACCAGGTAAGGCAGTCATTAGAGAAACCAAGGCTGTTGCGTCTGCTGATAAGAATACGGTGATTTGCAGAGTCAAAAGCCTTATCCAGGTTGATGAAGACGGCTGGACAGTACTGTTTTTTTTATCAATGGTGGTTATGATATCGTTTAGGACCTTGAGCATGACTGAGGTACACCCGTGACCAGCTCGGAAACCGGATTGCATAGCGGAGAAGGTATGGTGGGATTCGAGATGGTCGGTGATCTGTTTGTTCACTTGGCTGTCGAAGACTTTAGAAAGGCAGGGCAGCAGGATCTGTATGTAGGTCTGTAACAGTTTGGGTGTAGAGTGTCCACAGCCGCTTTCCAATCTTTAGGAATCTCAGACAATATGAAAGAGAGGTTGAACAGACTAGTAATAGGGGTTGCGACAATGGCGGCAGATAATTTTAGGAAGAGAGGGTCCAGATTGTCATCCCAGCTGATTTGTAAGGATCCAGATTCTGCAGCTCTTTCAGGACATCAAGAGGGGGGGGGGGGGGGGCTTGGGCCAGTTACTGCGGGGGGGTGCAGAGCTGTTGGCCGGGGTTGGGGAAGCCAGGTGGAAAGCGTGGTCAGCCGTAGAGAAATGCTTCTTGAAATCCTCGATTAACATGGATTTATCGGTGGTGACAGTGTTTCCTAGCCTTAGTGCAGTGGGCAGCTGAGAGGAGGTGCTCTTATTTTCCATGGACTTTACAGTGTCCCAAAACTTTTTGGAATTAGTGCTGATGGATGCAAATTTCTGTTTAAAAAAGCTAGCCTTTGCTTTCCTTACTGACTGTGTATATTGGTTCCTGACTTCCCTGAAAAGTTGCATATCGCGGGGACTATTCGGAGCTAGTGCAGTGCGCCACAGGATATTTTTGTGCTGGTCAAGGGCAGTCAAGTCTGGAGTGAACCAAGGGCTATATTTGTTCTTAGTTCAGATTTTTTTCGAAAGGGGCGTGCTTATTTAAGATGGTGATGAATGCACTAATGAAGAACAACCAGGCATACTCTACTTATGGGATGAGGTCAATATCCTTCCAGGATTCCCGAGCCAGGTTGATTAGAAAGGCCTGCTTGCAGAAGTGTTTTAGGGAGCGTTTGGCAGTGAAGAGGGGTGGTCGTTTGACCACGGACCCATAACGGACGCAGGCAATGAGGCAGTGATGTCTGAGATCCTGGTTGAAAACAGCAGAGGTGTATTTAGAGGACAAGTTGGTCTGGATGATATCTATGAGGGTGCCCATGTTTACGGATTTGGGGTTGTATCTGGTAGGTTCCTTGATAATTTGTGTGAGATTGACGGCATCTAGTTTAGATTGTAGGGCGGCCGGGGTGTTAAGCATATCCCAGTTTATGTCACCTAACAGTATGAACTCTGATCATAGATGGGGGGGGGAACAATTAACATTTGGTGTCCAGGGCACAGCTGGGAGCTGGGGGGGGGGGTCTATAACAAGCGGCAACAGTGAGAGACTTATTTCTGGAGAGATGGATTTTCAGTAGTAGCTCGAACTGTTTAGGCATAGACCTGGAAAGTAGGACAGAACTCTGCAGGCAATCTCTACAGTAAATTGCAACTCGCCCCCTTTAGCAGTTCTATCTTGTCAAAAAATGTTGCAATTGGGGATGGATATTTCAGAATTTTTGGTGGCCTTTCTAAGCCAGGATTCAGACACTGCTAGGACATCAGGGTTGGTGGAGTGGGCTTCTGATGTGAGCATGCATGAATCCAAGGCATTTCCGGTTACAGAAGTCAACTAATGAGAGCGCCTGGGGACACACAGGGCCTGGGTTAACCTCTACATCACCAGAGGAACAGAGGAGGAGTAGGGTAGGGTACGGCTAAAGGCTATAAGAACTGGTCGTCTAGTGCGTTCAGAACAGAGAGTAAAAGGACTTCTGGGCGTGGTAGGATAGCTTCATGGCATAATGCACAGACAATGCACAGACAAGGGGATGGTAGGGTGCGAGTACAGTGGAGGTAAACCTAGGTATTGGGTGACGATGAGAGAGGCTGCATCTCTGGAAGCGCCAGTTAAGCTAGGTGCGGTCTCCGTGGTGGGTGGGGAAAGGGAGCTAACTGAGGCATGTAGAGGTGGGACTACGGGCTCCGCAGTAAAACAAAACAGTATACAAGGCATATTGACATTAGAGGGAGGCATAAAGCAATCACAGGTGTTGATTGTGAGGGCTAAGACAACAACGGGTAAACAGCTAAGGCAACAACAACGGGTAAATGGCAATGAATGGGCAGAGAGGGTCAGTTAGCTACACACAGGACCTGAGTTCAAGGCTGGGACCAACAGATAAATAAAATGAGGTACCGTGTTAATGAACAGTCCAGTAGGCATCAGCTGTGTAGCCGAGTGATCATAGGGTCCAATAAGCAGCAATGGCTGAAACAGGGAGCCGCTCGGCAGTTGTCACTACGTTAGGCGAGCGGGAGACATGGCGCTCAGAGAGCTAGCAGGCCGGGGCTAGTCGCTGGGTCTTCACCGACATCAACGACAGAGGTTGAGGGCACACCGGCCGACATACGTCAGCAGACCAGTCGTGAGGGATCGGCGGGGCTCCGTGTCAACAAAGGGTCCAGGCCAATTGGCAAGAGAGGTATTGTAGTTGGTGTACTTTGTTTGCTAGCCTGGGGAATGGGCCTAGCTCGAGGGTAACTGGTGCTTGCTTCTGGACAAGGGCGTTAGCTACGATAGCCACTCAGTAGCAGCTAGCTAGCTGCATTGATCCGGTGTAATGGTACAGAGCGGATTTGAAAAAGGTGAAGGAGAGCTGCGTGAGTCTAGAGAGATTCTCTCGCTGCAATAATCTGAGACTTGTATCGGTCCCAGAGTCCGCCGAAATGCATCGCGCCACGGATTTCGTTTCGGGGCTGCTGAAGGATGTTCTTGCCTTAGATGAAAAGCCCCTGATTGATCGAGCCCACCGGTCGCTGCGCCCAAAGCCCCGGGATGGGGAGAGGCCCCGTGACATAATTCTTCGAGTGCACTTTTTTCATGAGAAGATGGAGATCCTCCGACGAGCCCGCAATACCACTCTGAGCTTTCAAGGACAGAGCTTTTCCATCTACCAGGACTACTCCCCCACTGTTTCCAGGCAGCGTGCAGCTTTCGGACAGGACAAACGAGTACTTCGGGACCATCCAAGTGTGAAGTATGGACTGCGATTCCCGGCCCGTTTATGGGCCGGGAACTACACATTTGAATCTCCGGATGAGGCTATGGCTCACATTCAACGTCACATCAAGAAGTCTTGAATATGCTCATAGTTCAGCAACTGTTGCTTGCGTACTGTGGATAGTAAGTAACCCACTTGTGGTACAATTATGCTTAGACATATAACAGGCTAGTCTTGTATAGTTGGTGAAACTATTCAGGCTTATTTGAGGTGATCTAATGTTTTGATCGTCTAGTGTGCGTGCCTTATCTCGCTCACCTATTTAGTTTGTTTACACATTGTCTCGGTGACTCAAAATATTTTTGGTTATTTGTTTACTGCATCCGTTTGCATTGACCCCGTTAACAGTAAATGTCTCCCGAGGCTACACGGTTTTTGGGGCCTCACTTTAATTTTATACATTTTATTTATTTTCCCTCTCAATGCCTGTTATAAGACTGGGAATACAATTATATATGTTATGCAGGTGAATGAGGACCCAAAAGCGACTTGGCGAAAACAGAGTCTTTAATCCAGTTTAAGGAAATAGCAATACTCCTAGACAAATCGGAGCGGTGAATAAAGCATAAAAACAATTTCACTCGTAATCACGAGAACTGACTGGAGACTCGATAATAAACTGCAGGTTGCCTCGGGAAGGCACTTGACCGTAGCAGACTCAGACACCTGCTCACCACGCAGCATCTGAGGGAAACACGACACGACAGGGCGATACAAAGACACAGCACGGTGAACAATATACAAGGATCCGACAGGACAGAAACGGAAAACAAGGGGAGAAATAGGGACTCTAATCAGGGGAAAAGATAGGGAACAGGTGTGGGAAGACTAAATGATTGATTAGGGGAATAGGAACAGCTGGGAGCAGGAACGGAACGATAGAGAGAAGAGAGAGAGGAAGGGAGAGAGAAAAAGGGGAACGAACCTAAAAAGACCAGCAGGGGGAAAACGAACAGAGGGAAAAGCAAAATGACAAGACAATATAAGACAAAACATGACAATATACATCTACAAGTGGTGCTTTTGTCATTCCGTTTGCACAAGGGATTCGGCTTTTTTTTATTTGAAAAAATACATACAAATCTTTCTTTTTGTTGCCTGATCCACTAACAAAACGCGACTTTAAAGAGCGGGACTGTGGGTTTAGGTTTAAGACCGCACTCTCACAGACATACTGTGCGAAGAGAACATGTTCTATTTAGGCTTGTACCTCGTTTGGGGAGGTATTGTCTGGGATGGGGGGAAGGGGTGGGGGGGGGGCAGGTTGAATTGTTCAGTTCTAATGTTGTCATTTTGTCTTTTTATAATAATAATAATATATGCCATTTTTTAGTTTTTTTTATCTGTTTTTTTGTCTGTACTTTTTCCAAACATTTACCACCGTACATTATTACTCTGAGACAAGTTATTCTGGGGGTTTTGGGCGCTCATTGCTTTTCCATTCTATGCTCTAATGACAGGGTTGAATAACGGGAATGCACAGAGGGGCCGAAATAATACGATCAAGTACATAACCTTGGATTACCAAAGGGGTTAACAACCCGGTGAAGCGTAAGAGGGTGTTGACACACTTAAAGGGTTTGAATGCAAACATTGCATTTCTACAAGAGACTCACTTGAGGACTGGTGAGCATTTTAGGATGCGTAAGGACTGGGTTGGTCAAGTGTTCCACTCAAACTTTCATAGTAAATCAAGAGGTGCTGCTATTCTGGTTGATAAAGCTACTCCCTTTGTAGCTTCTGAGGTTATTGGTGATCCTAAGGGACGATACGTCATAGTAACCGGTTAACTGTTTTCTACCCCTCTTGTTTTGGCTAGTGTTTATGCTCCCAATTGGGATGACACAAGTTTAATTTCTTCCTTTCTGTCTACTATTCCCAATTTAGATTCTCATTTGTTGATTTTAGGGTGGGATTTCAACTGTAAAATGTCCCCAGTTCTTGACAAGTCCTCACAAACAAATACAGGCCCATCTAAATGTGCCCAACTTATTCAATCCTTTCTTCAGAAATATGCTATGTTTGAGGCCTGGCGTTTCCTACATCCTACAGATAGACAACATTCCTTTTATTCTCATGTTCATCAAACATACTCCCGGATTGATTACTTCTTTTTGGACAAACTTCTGCCTAACATTCGGCAGTGTACTTACGAGAGTATTGTTATCTCTGACCATTCACCATTAGTGCTTGAACTAGAGTTTCCCCAGCGACCTCCTATGTGTTATCAATGGCGTCTCAACCCCATTTTACTCTCAGATAAGGAGTTTGTCAATTTCATCTCTTCTGAAATCACCTTATTCCTAGAAACTAATTCAACACCAGGTATGTCCTGCTCTACCATATGGGAGTCTCTCAAAGCATACCTACGTGGCCAAATTATTTCTTATACAGCCAACCAAAACAGAGTTCGCTCCCAGCGACTTCGGGACCTGAGCGAGTCCATAGCCACATTGGATGGGAAGTATGCCACGGATCCTTCCTCTGATCTGCATAAAGAGCGCCAACTACTCCAATCTGAATTTGATGAGCTTTCTACCAAGCAAGCTGAACAGTTACTCTTGCGAGCTCGATACAAAGTCTATGAACAAGGCGACAAGGCCAGTAAACTCCTTGCGCATCAGATCCGTAAATCTGAGGCCTCACGTTTAATCCCACAAATAAGGACCCCATCTGGTGCCACCACAGTTATACATAAAGAGATCAATGATCAATTTAAACCATTTTACTCTGCGCTATACACCTCTGAATCCCCTCAAGACCCCTTGCTGATTGACTCCATCTTTAATGGCTTGAATATGCCTTCAATTGATACAGACTCCCATGGCTATCTAGAAGAAGAATTTACGCTTGAGGAGATTGCAACAGCAGTGTCCGCAATGAAAAGTGGTAAATCACCGGGTCCGGACGGTTTTCCAACTGAATTTTACTGGTCTGCTTTGCCCATTCTTGTCTCGACTATTTGCAGAGTGCCTCAATACTTCAAAGCTACCGCCTAGTCTTTATCAGGCTTCAATTTCATTACTACTAAAGAAAAACAAAGACCCCCTGGAATGTGGATCCTATCGCCCAATCTCGCTTTTAAACTGTGATTACAAAATCCTAGCTAAGCTTTTAGCCATCCGTATGGAAGGCTTGCTGCACCAAGTAATACACTCTGACCAGACTGGCTTTGTTAGAAATAGGCATTTATTTTTCAATATTAGGCGCCTTATGAATATACTGTACTCCCCAGCGTCGGAGGACCCGGAGGTGGTGGTCTCACTTGATGCCGAAAAAGCATTTGACCGCGTTGAGTGGGATTACCTAACAGCTGGCCTTTATAGATTTGGCTTTGGCCCCAAATTAATTGCGTGGATAAAGATTCTTTATTTTTCCCCTATGGCTTCGGTACGGACTAATAACTTGTCCTCTGACTATTTTCCCTTGCACCGCGGATCCAGACAGGGTTGCCCACTCTCCCCCTTGTTGTTTGCTTTGACAATCGAGCCTCTCGCCATTGCACTACGCTCTAATGATGCCATTCAAGGCATAATCAGGGCGGGCTGGGAGCAGAAAGTCTTGCTATATGCTGACGACCTCCTTTTGTTTATCTCCAACCCCGATACCTCATTGCCACGTGCCCTATCTGTTCTTAAAAAGTTTGGATCAATCTCAGGGTACAAGCTGAATCTAGGCAAGAGTGAGCTTTTTCCGGTAAACAAGGCTGCTTTAAAGTGCTCTTTTACAAGTTCTCAGTTTAGGATTGTCCGGGATCAATTCACTTACTTGGGAGTAAAAGTGACAAGGAAATATTCAAATTTGATTCAGGAAAACTTTGTTGCTCTAGCAGACACATTGAAACAATATTTTACTTTTTGGAATTCGATACCCCTTTCTCTTATCGGAAGGATTAATGTCATTAAAATTAATGTGTTGCCCAAATTTTTATATTTATTTCAATGTTTACCCATTTTTATTCCAAAATCTTTTTTTATATCACTGGATCAAACATTCATGCATTTTATTTGGGATGGCAAGGTACCACGGATTGGTAGAAAACATTTACAGAAGCCTAGGTCATTGGGGGGTTTAGCTCTACCAACTTTTCAGACATACTACTGGGCTGCAAATTTCAGAGCCGTTCTGTACTGGCTGCAGACTGATCCTACTGGCCCTAGACCACTCTGGGTCCAGATGGAGTCTGAATCGTGTAAACCTGCAGCACTTTCCTCTGTGCTGTGCTCGTCTCTCCCAGTGTCCCTAGGCAAAAGGTGTGTCAACCCAATTGTAAAGCAGTCTCTTAAAATTTGGAATCAGTTCCGTTTAGCCTTTAACCTCCGGGCTTTTCTCTATCAGGCCCAATCAATCAGAACATTTTATTTCCTCCATCTTTGAATGATGGGGCTTTTGACATGTGGCACTCACTAGGCCTCTCCTCGCTAGCCCAATTATTCTTTGATGATACATTTGCCTCTTTTTCTCAGCTGCAGGAAAAGTTCAATCTCCCCCAATCCCAATTTTTCCGCTATCTCCATACTATAAACTTTGTCAGGGCTAACACACCTGGATTTCCCAATAGGCCTGCGAATACAGCTATAGAGAGCATCTTGGAGCTGAACAAGCTTCCTAGGGGCGCAATTTCAGATGTATATGCAATCATTCATGACTTACATAACCCTTCTTTGGTGCCTTTAAAGACTCGATGGGAAAAGGATTTGGGGAAGGAACTTGGGGAAGACGCCTGGGAATCTGTGCTGCACAGGGTGCACTCGTCCTCTTTTAGCACTAGACACAGCCTCATTCAATTCAAGGTGGTTCACCGTATCCACTGGTCGGGGGCCAAACTTGGAAGAATATTCTCTGATTTTGATCCTACCTGTGTCAGATGTAAAGTGGAACCAGCCACACTGTTGCATATGTTTTGGGGCTGTCATAAACTGTCAGGTTTCTGGGAATTAATATTTAAATGTTTCTCTGATATATATGACACTGTTATAGATCCGTCTCCCCTTACAGCCCTTTTTGGAGTACTGCCCATGGGTACCCCCCTGTCAAGAATCCAGTCGGACACTGTTGCTTATACAACTATTTTAGCTAGATGGCTAATACTACAGAACTGGAAGATGGCAGCTCCCCCGTCTTATAAATATTGGGTGAGGGATGTGTTGTGCTCTCTGAAACTAGAAAAAATCCAATTCAATTCACGTGGGAACACCAAACTGTTTAATGAGGCTTGGGCTCCATTCCGGTCTTACTTTAAACAGCCCATCCTCTGATGGCATTCCAATTAATACTAAAATAAGTCTGTGACTTAAGGGTTGGAGGAGCCTCTCTCTGTGTTTTTGCTGGGGGGGGGGGGCATTAATGTCCATGTGCTTATTGATTGTGATCCGCAGATGCCTTGTTCATCTTGCTCGGGCAGAGACTGAAGTGTGAGCTTGTTTTTCCCAGTTATTTTTACACTTTGTTCACGCCTACATGAATAATCATTTTAGTTTTTTATTTTAAAGCATTGTAAAAAAAAACCTGTCCAGTGGATGGTCGGTCTGTGGCCATGACTCTCTGTGAGTGGTTGCATTTCTCCACCCTTATCCCTTGACTGTTTACAGGAACAATGGTGAGGTGTTTGCTCTGTCCCTGTACTATAGATTGCCCTTTAACCTCTGTAGCCTTCTGCCTGGTATGTTTAACTTGTTTAAAGTATGGTATCTTTAAAGCTATTTTTTTATTTTTTTTGTAGTTGAGTATATTATTTATATTGCTTTGTCTTGTCTATGTGTGTGTGTGTAAAGCTTAATAAACAGAGTTAAATTTTTATTTATTTAAATAAAAAATAACAAAGAGAAACAATCGAAAACAGTTCTGGCTGGTGCAGACACACAACAGAAAACAATCTCCCACGAAACACAATAGAAAACCGGCTACCTAAATATGGTTCTCAATCAGGGACAACGAAAGACAGCTGCCTCTGATTGAGAACCATACCAGGCCAAACATAGAAATAGCAACTCATAGAAAAACTAACATAGACAACCCACCCAACTCATGCCCTGACCATACAAAAACAAAGACATAACAAAAGAACTAAGGTCAGAACGTGACAACGTGTTTGTTTGGTCTTTGTCTCATAGAAAAAATACTATGCATATTGACTGATTCAGACTTGCACGCCTTTCCTAAGCACTTCTCAGTAGCTGCTATTCAGACTTACCTTATACAGGTTCGTAACGGGCTTTGCAGGCATGGTTCCCTTTCACATGCTGATTACATTTAATTCAACTGCTGAAAACCCTCACACTTGCTTGACAACAGATTTCCTGGAGTTTTCATTCAATAGGGTTTCAGCACATTTATCTAAAGCCATCCCTTTAAATTTGGTGTAACTTTCATTAGAATTTTCTTGACTCACTAGAATATATGGGGGGGAACAGTTCAGAATATTAGGCATCACTGAAACAAGCCATGTAAACACATGCATGTTTATTTGTCTCCTTTTCAGAACCAATCGATAGATTTAAAAACACTCTAATATTATATATTATTTAGGGTTAGAAAAGTATTTACGAATAATACAAAAAAAGAGGTATGGAGAGCCTTTACGCCCAAAATATCCCAAATCAAATCAAATCAAATCAAATTTTATTTGTCACATACACATGGTTAGCAGATGTTAATGCGAGTGTAGCGAAATGCTTGTGCTTCTAGTTCCGACAATGCAGTGATAACCAACAAGTAATCTAACTAACAATTCCAAAACTACTGTCTTATACACAGTGTAAGGGGAGAAGGAATATGTACATAAGGATATATGAATGAGGAATGGTACAGAGCAGCATACAGTAGATGGTATCGAGTACAGTATATACATATGAGATGAGTGTGTAGACAAAGTAAACAAAGTGGCATAGTTAAAGTGGCTAGTGATACATGTATTACATAAGGATGCAGTCGATGATGTAGAGAACAGTATATACATATGCATATGAGATGAATAATGTAGGGTAAGTAACATTATATAAGGTAGCATTGTTTAAAGTGGCTAGTGATATATTTACATAATTTCCCATCAATTCCCATTATTAAAGTGGCTGGAGTTGGGTCAGTGTCAATGACAGTGTGTTGGCAGCAGCCACTCAATGTTAGTGGTGGCTGTGATGGCCTTGAGATAGAAGCTGTTTTTCAGTCTCTCGGTCCCAGTTTTGATGCACCTGTACTGACCTCGCCTTCTGGATGATAGCGGGGTGAACAGGCAGTGGTTCGGGTGGTTGATGTCCTTGATGATCTTTATGGCCTTCCTGTAACATCGGGTGGTGTAGGTGTCCTGGAGGGCAGGTAGTTTGCCCCCGGTGATGCGTTGTGCAGTCCTCACTACCCTCTGGAGAGCCTTACGGTTGAGGGCGGAGCAGTTGCCGTACCAGGCGGTGATACAGCCTGATACAGCATCCCACTGGACAAACACTGATTAAATCAATGTTATTTCCATGTCATTTCAACTCCCAAAATAAATGTGATGGCGTTGAATCAACGTGGAAAACTGACTAGAAGTCTAGAAGTCAACTCCAAATACCTCTTCTCCGCCGGCGGCGTCTTGGAGCAGCCTCTGGGATAAGTTCAATTGCCTTGGGGGGTCCGAACAAAGGATCCAGTTCGGGAAAGTCGTATTCCTGGTCGTAATGCTGGTGAGTTACCGTCGCTCTTATAGCCAAAAGGTATTTATGGCTGTATGTAATAAGCACAAAAAACATTCTGGGCTAAAATTATTTTAAAAATAACACATAAAAAATGAAATACTGCAAAGTTGCTTAGGAGCTAGATGCAGAGCCATGTCTGTTGATGCCATCTTGCAAGGCGCTACAGAAGAAGTGCGTGCAGCCCAGTACATCACTGGGGCCAAGCTCCCTGCCATTCAGGACCTCAATACCTGGCAGTGTTAGAGGAAGGCCCTAAAAATGGTCAAAGACTCTAGGCACCCAAGTCATGGAACACAAAACTGTGTTCTCTGCTACTACATGGCAAGTGGTGCCGATGTACATTTACATTTACATTTAAGTCATTTAGCAGACACTCTTATCCAGAGTGACTTACAAATTGGAACTCCTGTGGTGGGTCGGGCGCAGTGCGTGCTAACCAAGGTTGCCAGGTGCACGGTGTTTCCTCCGAGACATTGGTGCGGCTGGCTTCCGGGTTGGGGCAAAAAAGTATTTAGTCAGCCACCAACCGTGCAGCTTCTCCAACAGGACCCTGAACAGCTTCTACCCCCGAGCCATAAGATCGCTAAATAGTTAGAAGATGGCACATAAAAGCATTAAAAACACTCATATGGTCCTCTGTGTGCAAACATCACAATCTGAATCCTATTTGTGTCCTCGTTGAGATTTCTTGGACCCATCTGTTCAAATATTGTCATTTTTTATTTGGTCATGTAACGACAATATAAGATCCAATCACAATGGAATGTTCTTGTCTACAATCACTTCACAAAACATACAATCTTGAAACAGATGAATAATTCCGTAACTGCAAGGTTGGAATTTTGATAGTGATGAGCGTTCACCGGAAAACATCATTGATATTGATTTTAAAAAGCTGAGGGAAATAGCGTAATAGCTGAAGGCAAATTAATAATGAATAAGAAAAAATCCAATTCCATTCAAATCCCATTGCAGGGATGTAATTACGGCAAGAGCCTGACTGTTGAATGAGGTCAATCAGTGCGTTGGTTGATATCTGATGTGGGTGGCTGTTCTGCTCTATAGTTACATTGATCAACAGAGGTAAATGGCAGTGATAATATACTGCTATGAGGAGAATGGGTTGCATGAGAAGAAGCAATACCAAACATTTAAACATTGATTTGAAAATAACAATGTTTAAACCTTTAATATGTGTATTTACAGTGGGGCAAAAAAGTATTTAGTCAGCCACAAATTGTGCAAGTTCTCCCACTTAAAAAGATGAGAGAGGCCTGTAATTTTCATCATAGGTACACTTCAACTATGTCAGACAAAATGAGAAAGATTTTTAATTAATTTATTTGCAAATTATGGTGGAAAATAAGTATTTGGTCACCTACAAACAAGCAAGATTTCTGGCTCTCACAGACCTTTAAAAGGCTCCTCTGTCCTCCACTCGTTACCTGTATTAATGGCACCTGTTTGAACTTGTTATCGGTATAAAAGACACCTGTCCACAACCTCAAACAGTCACACTCCAAACTCCACTATGGCCAAGACCAAAGAGCTGTCAAAGGACGCCAGAAACACAATTGTAGAACTGCACCAGGCTGGGAAGACTGAATCTGCAATAGGTAAGCAGCTTGGTTTGAAGAAATTAACTGTGGGAGCAATTATTAGGAAATGGAAGACATACAAGACCACTGATAATCTCCCTCGATCTGGGGCTCCGTGCAAGATCTCACCCCATGGGGTCAAAAATGATCGCAAGAACGGTGAGCAAAAATCCCAGAACCACACAGGGGGACCTAGTGAATGACCTGCAGAGAGCTGGGACCAAAGTAACAAAGCCTACCATTAGTAACACACTACGCCGCCAGGGACTCAAATACATGTCATGTACAGTACATGTCCAGGCCCATCTGAAGTTTGCTAGAGAGCATTTGGATGATCCAGAAGAAGATTGGGAGAATGTCAAATAGTCAGATGAAACCAAAACCTTTTGTTAAAACTCAACTCGTCGTGTTTGGAGGACAAAGAATGCTGAGTTGCATCCAAAGAACACCATACCTACTGTGAAGCATGGGGGTGGAAACATCATGCTTTGGGGCTGTTTTTCTGCAAAGGGACCAGGACGACTGATCCGTGTAAAGGAAAGAATGAATGGGGCCATGTATCGTGAGATTTTGAGTGAAAACCTCCTTCCATCAGCAAGGGCATTGAAGATGAAACGTGGCTGGGTCTTTCAGCATGACAATGATCCCAAACACACCGCCTAGGCAATGAAGGAGTGGCTTCGTAAAAAACATTTAAAGGTCCTGGAGTGGCCTAGACAGTCTCCAGATATCAACCCCATAGAAAATCTTTGGAGGGAGTTGAAAGTCTGTGTTGTCCAGCAACAGCCCCAAAACATCACTGCTCTAGAGGAGATCTGCATGGAGGAATGGGCCAAAATACCAGCAACAGTGTGTGAAAACCTTGTGACGACTTACAGAAAACGTTTGACCTCTGTCATTGCCAACAAGGGGTATATAACAAAGTATTGAGATAAACTTTTGTTATTGACAATACTTATTTTCCACCATAATTTGCAAATAAATTAATTGAAAATCCTACAATGTGATTTTCTGGATAGATTTTTTTCTTCTAATTTTGTCTGTCATAGTTGAAGTGTATCTATGATGAAAATTACAGGCCTCTCTCATCTTTTTACGTGGGAGACCTTGCACAATTGGTGGCTGACTAAATATTTTTTTTGCCCCACTGTATGTAGTGTTGTCGTGATATGTGTTTTGTCCTATATTTATATATTTTTTATATTTTTAATTTTTAATCTCAGCCCCGTCCCCACAGGATGGGCCATTGCCTTTTGGTAGGCCATCATTGTAAATAAGAATTTGTTCTTAATAACCGACTTGCCTAGTTAAATAAAGGTTAAAGAAATAAAGAAATAAAATAATATACGATAGTTTGTTTCACCATATGTAGACAGTAATGGAATGAATGAATGATATTATGTTCATACACTGGTTTTAAAAATTCAACACTATTAAATTGCAGAAAGCTTTTTCCTATTCATGCAACATGGAATTGTTTAGTTCCATTACCATACACTGTTTTTTGAGTGACTTGTTAAATGCTTGATTCCAATTCATCTCCCGAGTAGTATAGGATCCATTTGCTCACTGTTGGGGAAAATGTTATGCATGTAAAAAGCATCTCTGCCAGAGCAAAGTACAATGTCATTATGATAACTGATGGTTTTTGAACACTCGACGACACATAAGTTCAGGCTTTTATCCATTGTTTTGGCACTGCTTATTGTCAAGGCCTCTGGGAGATAATGCATTATGTTCAGATACGCAATTATGTTTCATTATAAACAGGCACTCCATAACCAAACCAATGACCAAAACAATTAACAAGGAAAACAACAACAAAAACATGGAGTCTCAACAACATGATGGATAGCTAAGAATGTGTCTGTCTGAAAATGTCTAAATTGCCCCTGGGAAAGTGCCTTCAGTCTTACAGTTGAGGCGTGACTGTTGAGAGGCCCAGAGGAGCTGTGTTTTTCTTGCCATCAGTTTCAAAATATGACAAGACAAGTGGGGCCCACCATTGGGGTGGGTGTCTGTCTGTCTAAAAACAGAGAGAGAGAGAGAAAGAGAGAGAGAGAGAGAGAGAGAGGAGGATGGGTGAGAGAGAGGGAGAGAGAGAGAGAGGAGGCTGGGTGAGAGAGAGAAACAGAGATATAGAATTAAATCAAGTTATATTTGTCACATGCTCTGAATACAACAGGTGTAGACCTTCCTGTGAAATGCTTACTTACAAGCCCTTTAACCAACAATGCAGTTCAAGAAAGAGTTAAGAAAATATTTACTAAATAAACTAAAGTAAAAATAGTAACATAAAAAGAAAAAGTAACCCAATAAAAATAACAATAACGAGGCTATATTACAGGGGGTACCCATACCGAGTCAATGTGCGGGGGTACAGGTTAGTCTAGTTAGGTTAGTCTAGTTTGTACATGTAGGTAGGGGTAAAGTGACTATGCATAGATAATAAACAGTGAGTAAACAGGAGCCTTTTGGTCCTAGACTTGGCACTCCAGTATCGCTTGCCGTGCGGTATCAGAGAGAACAGTCTATGACTTGAGTGACTGGAGTCTTTGACAATTTTTTGGGCCTTCCTCTGACTGCCTAGAATATAGGTCCTGGATGGCAGGAAGTTTGCCCCAGTGATGTACTGGGCCGTTGGCACTACCCTCTGTAGTGCCTTATGGTTAGATGCCGAGCAGTTGCCATACCAGGCGGTGATGCAACCCATCAGGATGGTGCAGATGTAGAACTTTTTGAGGATCTGGGGACCCATGCCAAATCTTTTCAGTCTCCTGAGGGGGAAAAGGTGTTGTCGTGTCCTCTTCACAACTGTCTTGGTGTGTTTGGACCATGATTGTTTGTTGGTGATGTAGACACCAATGAACTTGAAACTCCCGACCGCTCCACTACAGCCCCGTCAATGTTAATGGGGGCCTGTTGTTCGGCATGCCTTTTCCTGTAGTCCACGATCAGCTCCTTTGTCTTGCTCACATTGAGGGAGAAATTGTTGTCCTGGCACCACACTGCCAGGTCTCTAACCTCCTCCCTATAGGCTGTCTCATCGTTGTCGGTGATCAGGCCTACCACTGTCGTGTCGTCAGCAAACTTAATGATGGTGTTGGAGTCGTGTTTGGCCACGCAGTCGTGGGTGAACAGGGCATACAGGAGGGGACTAAGCACACAATATGTCTGTGTTTATCTGTTTTGCTTACGATAAGTGGCACCAAAGAACATGCAGGAAATAGAGCAAAAACACTTGTTTTCAGGCCATGTTTTTAACACAGCCCATGGTAGTATAAGATGCTCATCAATGTGTTATTGTATGTCAGGAGTGGTGCATCTTCTCAAAGAATGTTGTGTTTCCCCTTTGAATCTGTCGCTCGGCATGCCGTTACTGTAAAATCCCTTTGTCACCCATCACAGTAAACCACCCTTGGTCACATCACAAACATTCAAATACACTCCAAACTGTGTGAGAATCCATAGAGCGGCCGAAGAACAGTGAGCTAGCTCAAGGCTAGTGTTTTGTGTTTTGCATGCGTTGATACTGGATATATAGCATAGCAGTGCTGGCTAGTTGAAAGAACAGACAGATCGAGAGCCGGTTAAGATGCAGTGTCTGAGTTGATCCCGCTGAGTCTGTTGTTGTGCAGGTGCAGTAGATTGATGTAGGTAAACGTCACACTCCTTTGTCATGGGAGCAGAGACACCTGTAAGTTAGGACAAACCTGAGGTGATGCACTCCCTGGACCCGGGGGACAAGACATTTAGAGGCAGTATCGTTAGTGAACATATATAATAGCTAATTGATGGAAGAAAAAATGTAAGAGGCTGACGTTGACGGTCTGAAAGGTTGTCTTGATTGTCTTGATATGGTTATCAATTAAACCCTATTTGTTGTGATAGTCTATTTTTTGTTGTCCTTTACGGGTATAGAAGATCTGTCTTTTTAAAATGACTTTTTGTTGAGACAGATATCCAGGCATACTTAGCCTTTTTTTTTTAAGAATAAAAAAACTTCTAAGCAGCAGGAGGGGAATTGGAGTCTGATAACTATAGAAAGGGCTATTCCATTGAAAGAGGCTGAGCTATAAAAGTGAAGGTGTCTTATGATGTAACAGAAGTGGTTCAATGAACCATGCTCAAATGACCTTGCCTAAGACCTGAAGACTTGTGTTAGCTCCCCAAGCGAATGCCTTAGCTTTAGCTCAGAGAGCTAACACAGCGTAGGAGTCTCGAGTTTGAACACAGTCAATCACACATATAGGCTGTGGCAGCAGTCTCTCTATGCCCTCTATGTAGATCTCTTCCCCACCTGCCTGGCTAATAGCAGGTCCTCTCTCAGAGCTGGGTCATATTCATTAGTGCGCACCATTTCAAAACGTGGCAAAACATTTTGCAATGGAAAAGGAAACGTTTTTTACTGGACAACTTCAGGTAGATCTCTCCCTGTTTATTTTTTTCTTCCGTTTGATGATTAAAGATAGCCCCTTTTTTTTCAATTTTCGCCTAAATGACAAACTCAAATCTAACTGCCTGTAGCTCAGGCTCTGAAGCAGGGATATGAATATTCTTGGTACCATTTGAATGGAAACACTTTGAGGTTTGTGGAAATGTGAATTGAATGTACGAGAATATAACAGAATAGATCTGGTAAGAAGAAAATACAAAGACATTTTTTTTTTTTTTTTTCTACCACCATCTTTGAAATGCAACAGAAAGGTCCTACTTCCAGGATGGCAGCAGTGTATGTGCAAAGTTTCAGATGGATTGATTCAACTTGAGGTATGAGCGAACTACAATACTTTTAGTGTGAAGTCCCCAGGTACATTTGGGCAAATCGTAAAGGAGACGTTCACATTCATATTACATTTTTTCTGCAAGAATATTGTCAAATCTGTATACTTGGACTTTGATTTAGCTTTACAAGTATTAGTAGCCATATTATAAGTTCAACATTTGCAAAATAACCAGTTTTCATAACTTAATTAAAAAAGTATTGTAGTTCGCTCATACCTCAAGTTATCCTGAATATTCTTCAAATTTTTGTCCAAAAGGAAATGGCATGCTGTCGCAAAAGGTTAGCACCTACATTTACAGGGTTTCAGGATACTCCCGTAAAGCCCAGCTCATTGGCTATCTAGCTAGCTTTGTTTGACCCCGATTGGTGCTTATTTGACAAAGTTAGAATCGTTCAAGTGAAGACTGCCCGCGTGATCGGAGTGCCATGAGGGTGTCGCTCTCTGACCAAATATGGTGTCCTATAGAATATCTCTGAGAAATACATACAAATATGATTTGACTCGTTGAAACAACATTTAGGGTGAGCTTTTCACAGATTCCTTTCTTTGCAAATTGAACAATTGGAAATACAAAATCGATCGTGCATGCTATATAGACCTTTTTAGGATTTGAAAAATGATTTTATCTAACAAGACAACACTTAATTTTATCTCTAGGACCTTTTGGATGATAAATCAGAGCAAGATTTCAGAATGTAAGTACACATTTCACCTTCATAGGTGCATTTATCAAACATATCGCGATGACCTATCGCAGTGAAAAAAAGTGTTTTGTTGTTACTAGCTCTCCTCTAACAATAACATGGCATTTTTTCACAGTAAATGCTTCTGTAAATTGGACAGGGCAGTTATATTAACAATAATTTAAGCTTTCAGCCGATATAAGCCACTTATATGTACTGACATTTGTTGTTTCTCTAAAATCTGCAATCGTGACATAAGGCGCTGCATGATTTACAACTGTCCCGTTAACGGGAGCTGATCCCTAAGAAATACGACCCCGTTCAGGCTTGTGTCTAATGTCTATCTCCTGCCATTAATTGTCTGTGTTAAGGCTGTCTACTGTTTTTATCAGTCTAATTATGCCGTATGTTAATAGGCAGGGACCCGTGAAGAGTATCTCTCTCCACAGACACAATTATATATATTTTTTTATCAGATAGCAACCAATTGGGCTGAAGAATGGGGTCACTTGAGTTTTGCATCAAAGTGACTTTATGAATTGGGAGGGTTCAAGTAGAATAAAGAGCACAGTGTTGAATTGAATCATGATCTTAGTGGTCAGTAAAGGAGCATGATGAACGATCAGTGCTTAGGATGGAGGAGGGGTGGAAGGGAGGAGAGACAGAGGTGGAGGGGAGGAGAGAGAGGGGAGTATGAAGGCACCAGTGTGGCCTCATCTCCTCTCCAGATTCTGGCTAGACTGAGTGGAGCCGCTGTCTCTCCTCTGGCTCCGCTGGCCTGGGGAGCTCCAGGTGTGAAGCCTCACATTGATCCCCAGTTGTTATTCATGTAATCTCTGGCAGCACAGTCGTAAAGCATTTCACACTTGTCATGTTTCGACTCCAGGGTTGGCTTTGGGTCAGTGCAGAGTGTTACTAGATGAGAGGAGAGAGAGAAGGGTGCTGCGCGAGAAGGAACGGGAGCATAATTTGCTAAAGTGCCATTTCCTGCTGCTTTGCGTTGTCTGTTTCCATTAGCGTAATGAGAACATAAATATGTCTCTTCTTTTTCTCATAAAGAAAACAGTTGGCTGGCACAATGAGACCCCGTTTTCAGAGTCGGCAGGATCTGCACATGACTGCGTTGTTCCATTGCACAACCAGAGGACTTTTTCCTTGAGGTGACAGTGGCTGTTTTGTGAGATGGTTTTTTTCTGTCAGTTGTACAAGCAGTGCAGTAAATGTCAAATGCTCTATTGGAGGAACACTTTTGGTTCATGTCAAGTCCATTGATACCAACACGTTTAACAAAGGATACAATTTTAGATGGGCTTAATCCCACATCTCATTATAAAAACATATGCTGATCGTGGTTGGCTTATCTTCATTAGTCAAATAAAAATTAATCCTAAATCTGGATTTAATTTGGAATAAAGTTATGACATTCCTCTCTCTTGCCGGAATGACTCAGTTTTGGGCAGTGGTGTAAAGTACTTAAATAAAAATACTTTAAAGTACTACTTAAGTGGTTTTCTTGGGTATCTGCGCTTTACTTTACTATTTATATTTTTTCAACTTTTACTTGACTACATTCCTAAAGAAAATAATGTACTTTTTACTCCATCATTTATTTTTACCCCCTTTTTCTTTACCCCCTAGCCCCTGTGGTATTCAACTGGTAGTTACACTCTTGTCTCATCGCTGCAACTCCCATACGGACTCAGGAGAGGCGAAGGTCGAAAGCCAGTCCGTCCTCCGAAACACAATCCAACCAAGCCGCACTGCTTCATGACACAATACCCTCTTAACCCGGAAGCCAGCCGTACCAATGTGTCGGAGGAAACACCATAAACCTGGCTACCGTCACAACATGCACTGCACCAAGCCCGCCACAGGAGTTGCTAGTGCGCGATGGTACAAGGACATCCCTGCCGGCCAAACCCTCCCCTAACCTGGACGACACTGGGGCAATTGTGCGCCGCCCCATGGGTCTCCTGGTCACGGCCGGCTGCGACAGAGCCTGGACTCGAACCCAGAATCTCTAGTGGCACAGCTAACACTGCGATGCAATTACATTTACTTTTGATAATTAAGTATATTTAGAACCAAATACTTTTAGACTTTACTCAAGTATTATTTTTCTGGGTGACTTTTACATTTACTTGAGTAAGTTTCCATAAAGTTATCTATACTTTTACTCAAGTATGACAATTGGGTACTTTTTCCACCACTGGTTTTGGGTCACACATTGGTAATATTGGTAGTACACTGGAATACAAACTATATCACTGAAATATGGATTCTTATGGATGTTCACCGCAGTTCTATGTGTTTATACAGAACTTATATATAGAGAGGGAGCATAATAATGCTGATATATCACAATTTCCTGGAGCAAGGACTAAATTATTCCCAGCCGTAACCGCAAAAAGATTGTCCTTACAGTCAGTGGGAGCCAGCCTATTGCTACAATGAGTGGCCTGTGGCTTTTGGACTCCAGAGTTTGTAACCGTTTCGTAGGAATACCATTGATTTAGGAGGAATTACACTGTAAAAAGTAAAGTCTATGCAAGCCTAAATATCTTATATTGAGTGATAATGCACTTAAAAAACCCACAAATGTTGTATTTTTGTACGAAGTTAAATTATCTATCATTTGCAGATCTTTTTTAAAGATATACTTATTAAGCCTTTTTTTGTTGTTGGTTAAAATAAGACCAATTATCTGCCAATGACATGAGACTATTTAGCTTGATACAAAAAAAATGGAAACATACTAATTTTGAGTGAATTTTCACTCAATATAAGATATTTAGGCTTGCTTAAATGTAACTTTTTCCAGGGAATACCATAGAGATACCAGCACTGCACAAATCCTCCACCAACTATCAATTGATAAAAGTATCACAATCAAGAAAATGTCAACCAGAATAGATATGCAATTATCAATATCATATCAGATGTTCTTGTCATCCAACAATTGACCTTGTAAAAGTTAAACAGCGTGTGACTAATGTTGTCATTTATGTGACTTCATGAAACATCTGATGAACATTCTGTTCTTTTTTCTAACTGGAATGGATCTAATGACATTTTAAATTAATAATTGGCTACAGTCTCCAGGTAGCTACTCTGTGCATTGCAATTGTACATCATGGACAGGGAAAATAAAATAAAACCCCATTTACAGCAACATAAATCAGTTAGGCCTAATCCTCACAATAATACAGATCTAAACTGAAAATGGATCCATGCCAACAGGCAGGCAGGCTGATAGTCAGATAGGCAGGGCAGACAGGTAGACAGGCAGACAGGTAGACAGGCAGTAGGCAGACAGGCAGACAGGCAGTAGGCAGACAGGCAGGGCCATGGGCTGCAGATCAAATGGGCCTGGGAGAGAGGGCAGATGTTGCATCTGGATGGCTGTGTGGCGGGCTAGGCAGGCCCCGGGCAAGAAGCAGCACCAGCTGGGGAGAGCAGAGCCGAGCAGAGCTGAGCAGAGCCCAGGACCTAGCTGGCTGGCTGGAGTAGTTAGTACTCCTCTGGCTGGGTTGTCTCCAAGGCCCCTGCCTTCGCCTTGCCCAGCCCAGGTACCCAGCCATCTCGCCTGGGGATGGATGGAAGGGGGGATGGAGGGTGGGATGAAAGGCAGCTTCACAGATGTCACCCCTGCTGGGGTTCACTGGCCCAGCCAGGAAATGTCATGTTCGGCATCTGGTGTGAAGAACCGACTGCATTACACCTCCTCTTCCCTCCCCCCTCTACCCCCTCTATGTGTCCTCTCCTAAAACACAGTCCAACAGACTCACTTATAAAGACACACATAGACACTGACTGACATACATAACGAGCGCATGGACCAGCATACACAGATGGTTTGTTTTTCATTCACTTGAGTAAAAAAAAACGACTTACTTTACCCATGTATCCCGATCGTTGATCATGGCTTGCGTTGCTATCACGGGAGTCCCCCAGTGAGTGCGTTGGATCGCCATACAACACGCAGTGAAACTAAATCCTACTGCTGCATATGACCAAGATTTGGGCCGTAGGACATAGAACACCTGAAGAAGTATGACTTGTCACTGTAGCACCAAAAACACTGCTTTGACATTGCATAGGGGGCTGTTCGACGCGTGTGACGTGTGTCTCAGGGAAGTTAGAAAGGAGTTTGCAGTGTAGTTTAGTGTAGAGTAGTGTCATAGAGAGAAATCATGATTCATCAGTAGCGTAGCGAAGTGTAGCCTAGTGTAGTGTAACCGAGTGTAGTGTAGCATAGCATTGAGTAGTGTTGTGTAGGTCGTAGAGGAGAAGCAGGGCTCATCATTAGAGTGGCAGCTGCTCAGGCCAGATTCTCCACCATGCGTCTCACCCACAGGGAGAGAGCGAGACAGCATCTGTCTGCCTTTCCCCACGGACACAAACCTCCTGCTACTGTACCAGCCATACCAGCCGGGCGAATTCAGCCTGAAATGGTAACAAGGTCACCTTTACTACCCCCCCGCCCACCTCCTCACCCTGTTCAGTCTATTGCTATTATCTGAATCTGAAATCTGTTGCTTTGTAGAGCAGCAAGTGTTATGTAGTAAATAAACTCAGCAACGTCCCTTTTTCAGGACCCTGTCTTTCAAAGATAATTCATAAAAAATCCATATGACTTCACCAAAAGAAAGACGCACGTCTGGGACCTGTTGGATGAGGGTGAGGGCTAGGGCCATACCCCCCAGAAATGTCTGGGAACTTGCAGGTGCCTTGGTGGAAGAGTGGGGTAACATCTCACAGCAAGAACTGGCAAGTCTGGTGCAGTCCATGAGGAGATGATGCACAGCAGTACTTAATGCAGCTGGTGGCCACACCAGATACTGACTGTTACTTGTGATTTTGACACCCCGTTTGTTCAGGGACACATTATTCCATTTCTGTCAGTCACATGTCTGTGTTGTCTCAGTTGTTGAATCTTGTTATGTTCATACAAATATTTACACATGTTAAGTTTGCTGAAAATAAACACATTTTTTTTTTTGTTGCTGAATTTAGGTAATCTCAGTTAACACAGAACTAAATCCAATAATTGCAAATCCAATATTTGTATCCTTTAAAAAAAAATGTAACTTTTAATACAGTACTTTTATTGTACGCACATCACATTCTGTCGGTTTCTCTCTCTGGCAGACTGATGGGGTGTGAGAGGATGTTTTGTCTTTGATACTCAGCTCTTAACTCTGTGTCTGTGTTCTGTGCAGTTCTGCTACTCTAAAGCAGACAGCATCCGAGATGAGACGAGATGCGCATCTCTCTCTCTCTCTCTGCTGAGTCTCCCTTGAGTCCCCATCTGTTAGTGCCACAGCGGCACCAGCCTGCATAGCATTCAGACAGAGGAGAAAGAGAGACAGCTGGACTCAGGAACTAAACTCTTTCATGTTAGCTTCTGTTCATGTAGAGGTAAAGTCATACAGATCTAAAACATTTCACATTTCCAACAGTGAACAATTGCTTTGCAAAAAAACAAAAGAGACATCAGATGTTTTTTGAAGGAAAATCCAAGAGAATTATGCAGTGGATGTGAAATATCTCACCGACAACCTCAGACTGAGTATTAGTTGAGAGCCACATACTGTAGCCAGTGTGCACAGAATCACACGGTGTGGGGTTGGCAGCTCATAGGCACAGTGAATCACAGAGGGGCTCGCCGTGGGCAGGGG
Organism: Oncorhynchus gorbuscha; assembly: GCF_021184085.1. Classification (NCBI taxonomy): domain Eukaryota; kingdom Metazoa; phylum Chordata; class Actinopteri; order Salmoniformes; family Salmonidae; genus Oncorhynchus; species Oncorhynchus gorbuscha. Next base: position 411,498 of record NW_025745589.1, on the reverse strand, counting down.
GGGGGGGTGAGGTGATGAGATGGGGAGGATGGAGAATGAAGGGACCAGTGAGGCTGCATGGCTCCATCTGGAGTCGGGGCTGGTAATTATGGGTAAGAGAAGCGCCCTCAGCCTGGTACCATCTGCCAGGGGGTCGACTGAAGGAGTCTGGGGGAGGCTAGGTAGAGGCTGGGGGAGAATGGGGGACACAGTATGGGGGTGGCAGGGGGGCAGCTGGGGGAGGCATTTGGAAGGCAGGGGGGGGGTGGGGTGGAGAGAGGGAGACTGAGCTGCTTCACTGGGGCCCAGAGGAGGCTGAGATCGGGGCTCTGACAGGAGGACCAGCACCTGCCTTAGGGCCAATGGCCAGGCCCTCTCTACACTGCCTCAGACCAGCCAGCGGCCACCACACCAGGCCATCACCAGCAGTCGGACTAGGGGCTGCAACACGGTGTGAAGGTACTGTAGGAGTGGGATTGACTATGTAACACTATACACTTTGACCTATTCACAATATTATTTATGAAAATTGATGAATGAGATACCTGCTTCCCAGAGAGCGATTTACAGTGTGTTTGACTACCTGCCAGGTCAAGGCGTACAACAGGCATTTCACCTTAAAGTGAAATGCTTACTTACAAGCCCTTAACCAACAATGCAGTTTTAAGACAAATACATAAACAAATAAGAAATAAAAGTAACAAATAATTAAAGTTGGGAAAATCTCTTGAGTTGGGAAAATCTTGTGCAATACACCGACGCATGTCTTGTATTCAAGATCCTTAATGGCCTGGCTCCCCCTCCACTCAATATTTCTGTTAAACAGAAAACCCAGACATATGGCAGCAGATCCACAAGGTCTGCCATGAGAGGTGACTGTATAGTTCCCCTAAGGAAAAGCACCTTTAGTAAATCTGCATTCTCTGTGAGAGCTTCCCATGTCTGGAATACACTGCCATCAGACACACATAACTGCACCACATATCACACTTTCACAAAATGCCTGAAGACATGGCTAAAGGTCAATCAGATTTGTGAACATGGTCCCTAGCTGTGTGCTGCCGCTTTCCATGTTGTCTGTTGTCTGTAGCTTGTGAGGTGTGGAAACACTTTGTTGCTTTTATGAATTTTGTCTTGCTGCTTTTTGTTCTATGTTGCTCTGTCTGTATGCTATGTCTTGCTTGTCCTATGTTGCTATGTCTATGGTGCTATTGTCTATATTGTAATTGTTTTTAATAACCTGCCCAGGGACTGCGGTTGAAAATTAGCCGGCTGGCTAAAACCGGCACTTTTACTGAAACGTTGATTAATGTGCACTGTCCCTGTAAAAATAAAATAAACTAAACAAAGAGCAGCAGTAAAATAACAATAGCGAGGCTATATACAGGGGTATCTGTACAGAATCAATGTGCGGTGGGCACCGGTTAGTCGAGGTAATTGAGGTAATATTTACATATAGGTAGAGTTATAAAAGTGACTATGCATAGATAATACCAGAGAGTAGCAGCAGCGTAAAAGAGGGGGGGGGGGGGGGGGCAATGCAAATAGTCTGGGTAGCCATTTGATTAGATGTTCAGGAGTCTTATGGCTTGGGTGTAGAAGCTGTTTAGAAGCCTCTTGGACCTAGACTTGGCGCTCCGGTACCGCTTGCCATGCGGTAGCAGAGAGAACAGTCTATGACTAGGGTGGCTGGAGTCTTTGACAATTTTTAGGGCCTTCCTCTGACACTGCCTGGTATAGAGGTCCTGGGTGGCAGGAAGCTTGGCCCAGTGACATACTGGGCCACACTACCCTCTGTAGTGTCTTGTGGCCAGAGGCCGAGCAGTTGCCATACCATGCAGTAATGCAACCTGTCAGGATGCTCTCGATGGTGCAGCTGTAGAACCTTTTGAGGATCTGAGGACCCATGCCAAATCTCCTGATGGGGAAAAGGTGTTGTCGTGCCCTCTCCACAACTGTCTTGGTGTGCTTGGACCATGTTATTTTGTTGGTGATGTGGACACCAAGGAACTTGAAGCTCTCAACCCGCTCCACCACAGGTCCCGTTGATGTTAATGGGGGTGTGCTCGGTCCTCCTTTTCCTGTAGTCCACAATCATCTCCTTTGTCTTGATCATGTTGAGGGAGAGGTTGTTGTCCTGGCACCACATGGCCAGGTCTTTGACCTCCTCCCTACAGGCTGTCTCGTCGTTGTCGGTGATCAGGCTTACCACTGTTGTGTTATCGGCAAACTTCATGATGGTGTTGGAGTCATGCCTGACCGTGCAGTCATGAGTGAACAAGGAGTACAGGAGGGGACTGAGCACGCACCCCTGAGGGTCTCCCGTGTTAGGATCAGTTTGGCAGATGTGTTGCTACCTACCCTTACCACATGGAGGCAGCCCGTCAGGAAGTCCAGGATCCAGTTGCAGAGGGAGGTGTTTAGTATAGTGGCCTTAGCTTAGTGATGAGCTTTGAGGGCACTATGGTGTTGCACGCTGAGCTATAGTCAATGAATAGCATTCTCACATAAGTGTTCATTTTGTCCAGGTGTGACAGGGATTGCAATAGAGATCGCATCATCTGTGGATCTGTTGGGGCGGCATGCAATTGGAGTGGGTCTAGAGTTTCTGTGATAACGGTGTGGATGTGAGCCATGACCAGCCTTTCAAAGCACTTCATGGTTACAGATGTGAGTGTTACGGGTTGGTAGTCATTTAGGCAAGTTACCTTGTTCTTGTGCACAGGGACTATGGTGGTCTGCTTGAAACATGTTGGTATTACAGACTCAGACAGGGAGGGGTTGAAATGTCAGTGAAGACACTTGCCAGTTGGTCAGCACATGCTTGGAGTACACGTCCTGGATGAGCGTTTTCCTGTTTGCTTATGGCCGTATACACCTCATTGAGGGCAGTCTTAGTGCCAGCATTGGTATGTGGTGGTAAATAGACAGCTATGAAGATTATAGATGAAAACTCTCTCGTAGATAGTGGGGTCTACAGCTTGTCATGAGATACTCTACCTCAGGTGAGTCAAACTTTGAGACTTCCTTAGATATCATGTACCAGCTGTTGTTTACAAATATACATAGACCACCACCCCTTGTCTTACCAGACGCTGCTGTTCTATCCTGCCGATACAGTGTATAACATGCCAGCTGTATGTTATTTATGTCGTCATGTCGCCACGACTCAGTGAAACATAAGATATTACAGTTTTAATGTCCCGTTGGTAGTATATTTTAATTGTTGTAATTTGTCCACTTTATTATCCAGCGATTGTATGTTTGCCAATAGTACCGATGGCAAAGGCAGATCAGCCACTCGTCGCTGGAACCTCACAAGGCACCCCGATCTCCCCAATACTCCTTCCGCGATTTCTCCTGTGAATGACGGGGATGAGGGTCTGTTTGGGTGTCCGGAGTAAATCCCTCTCGTCTGATTGATTAAAGAAAGATTATTTGTCCAATTCGAGGTGAGTTATCGCTGTTCTGATGTCCAGAAGCTCTTTTCGGTCATAAGAGACGGTAGCAGCAACATTATGTATAAAATAAGTTACAAACAATGTGAAAAAACAAACAAAATAGAACAGTTGGTTAAGAACCCATAAAACCCATCTTCTTCTCTAATTGTAGTTCTTTAAATAAACCAACAGTATGAATACGGTAATTTAATTGACAACCTTTATTCTTATTAGTACACTCTTAGAAAAAGTGTTCCAAAAGCGTTCTTCGGCTGTCCCCATAGGAGAACCCCTCTTGGTTCCAGGTGGAACCCTTTTAGGTTCCATGTAGAACCCTCTATGGAAAGGGTTCTACATGGAACTCAAAAAAGTCATACCTGGAACCAAAAGGGATCTACCTGGAACAGTCGAAAGAACCCTTGTTGGTTCTATATAGCACCTTTTTTTCTATGAGTGTACTACATAACTACATTTAAAATCCTATATGAGGTTAGGGAACCACCTCCATGTCAATTGTCAAAATCTTTACTTTTGCTATAGTGTTGTTTAGTATGAGTTATTTGAGCGCCACTATTTGTTTCCCAAGACCAAATCCTGCCTCCATCTCTGCCCATGTGGGTTTTCTAATCCGGCTGGTTCAACAGATTGGCAGAATACAAAATGCAGCAAGGGGCTCTGTAGTGGAGATAAAATGCTCTGCTTTGATCTCTACTCACTTTGTCCCCCCCCCACCCCTCGCACATGTGCTTGTCAGAGTCTATGACAGTCAATGGCCCAGTTGTACCCCTGGCTGCTTGAACTCGGGCCAAGCCAGGGTTGTACTGGCAGACTGTCCAGTAGCTCCCTCCAGCAGCTCACCTGGGGATATGAACCAAGTCCCACAGGTCCAGCTCTCTGCTCTCTCCTGCTGTTCTGCTGTGAATGTTGTGAGGGTTTAGTTGGAAGAGACTCTGCACATGGATGAAAGGATGAAAGCGAGAGATATTCTGTAAGCAGATTTTTTGTGAAAAACTCAAAGTTAACAGGCAAAACAGATACTCTTGATACTGACACAAAGTTAGCATCCATGTGAGCAATTGGGCACAGTCTTAAATGCTGTGGTTTTAAGAATCCTAGATTTAGAGTGCCCCATTGTGGCCGTAAAATAGTATTTCAGCTCACTACTCACAATCCTCAAAATTACAGTCAGTAGCCTACATTGAAATCAAGACGCAATAATCGCATCACTCCTTTGTACCAGCATTGTCTGCAACATCTCTAGTAAGATAACAACATGCAATCTAGCCTCTGATGGTGAGTTCTGTCATTCTGTGTGGACCGGAGTGAACATGGCAGTGCTGCTGTATTCCTGTGTGGTGTGTGGCCCAGGCCCAGACAGATGGCTGAGGTGGTCGGTGGAGAGGCACATGAATTGATTAGGCTTGGTGGTGAACTGTTGCCATGTGAGGCAGCTGCCCACCTGCCCCAGCGAGTTCCCGTGCCAGGCCATGCGTGGTCCAGGGCGGCAGCACCAGATGCTGCACCCTGTGCCCCCTTTGCCCATGCCCGGTTTAGACCACATGCACCAGATGTTGCCACTTCCTGACTTGGTCTGGGGGAGCCTGTTCGTATCAAGATGTCCAGCGAGGGTTTGGTGACCTCTTCAGATGACTGACTTTAAAGGCGCAGATGCTGGTGGTCTGTCTGTTTACTTTTCAGATGTGGTAATTTCCCAGTTATAAACTTCAGTCTTACTTTACTCCAAGTGGTGATAATGTCTCTTTCATCAAGCATGCATTACAATGTTTGTGTAATATATCTTCCTGTAAATGATTTGTAGACCCCCTGTATATTGTACTCCCCACTCTATGAATTATATTATAGATAACTGCACTGAAACATCATTTTATCTTACTTTCCCTCTGCATCTGTTATGATCCGAAGCCTGTACAGTGCAGATAGCTCATCTCACATTTCATTTTCTATAATGCCCTGTGGTCTCTCTATGTGAGACATGTAACTACCCCCTACACATGCGCAGGCATTAAAGTACACGTGTTGTGTATTGTGTCAAACGTTTAACTAAAAGGTTTGTAAAATAGAGTATTTATCGCTACAGAAATACTCAGGCGTGATCAAGCTGGAACTGTGGTCTGTCCAGGAAAAAGTGGCTGTCCATCGGCAGAAACAAAAGCTAAGGAGTGACGAAAGGTTCAATCTAGGATGCAATGGCCTCATCTGGTCCTGATGATGGTAGAGGAGGACTGAGACTCACGTGCCCAGCCAGTAAGTGCCGACTAGTTTACTCTTGTTCAGTGGAACGTTAAAGTTTGGACGGATTTGAACTCTGAGCTAAGACAATTTACGTTACTTTCACTGATTCCTGACAATATAGTCCCGAACGAGACATCTAACAGGTCAGCATTCAATTTAAATGGACGGTTACACTTGGTTTTGACATAATAGGAACACGCATATAAGAGAGCATAGAGTTGAGTTAAAGGTGTAGTTAGACGTTTGTTTAGAAACAAGATGCTTGTGTCTTATAAAGTAAATGTGACTGACAAATCAGTGGATGGCATCATGGGACTGAGCATCGAATCTCAGAAAATATTGGTTTGTTATTTTCTCTCCTTATTTGCCTCCTGACGGCTCTACATGGGGACGGGATTCTAGGTCTTTCTCTAGCCACCTGCTGCCTCAAATGTAAACTTTTTCTGTGGCTGATGCTATTTACCTCTGTGGAGATTTAAATCATTTTAAACCAAACAAAGCTACAGGAATTTATGATTTGTCTAATTTTGAAGTCACCTAAATTGTTCCAAATTCTATTTGAACTCTTCCAGGCTTGTTTTCAGAATGGCATTATTCCATCTGTATGGTACAAATGTAACGGATATCGTCCTCTTCGTAAGTAAGGATCGGACCAAAAAGCAGCGTGGTAAGTGTCCATATTGATTTATTCAAAAACACAACTGAACACTGGAACAAAATAATAAAGGTGAAATATACAAAACCGAAACAGTACCGTGTGGCCCAAACACTCACACGGAAACAAACACCCACAAACCAACAGTGAAACCCAGGCTACCAATGTATGATTCTCAATCAGAGACAACTAACGACACCTGCCTCTGATTGAGAACCATACTAGGCCGAGCACAAAACCCAACATAGAAAAACAAACATAGACTGCCCACCCCAAATCACGCCCTGACCAAACTAAAACAAAGAATAAAATAACAGAACTATGGTCAGAACGTGACAACAAATCCATAATCAAGCCCAATCCCATTGAACTATAGAGGGATACGTCTTATTAGCACTGTATGTAAATTGTATTTTTGTATTCTAAATAACAGGCTGTCTGGTCAGATTGCTGATGAAGAGAATGGCTATAGGAAAGCCAGAGTGTCAGGACTGCTCCCGCTCTCCCGCTCTCCCTCTCTGGCACTCAAGGGCACCAGGCTGCTCTTCATTACACAGACCTGTCACCATCATTACGCGCTTCAGCACTCATTGGACTCAACTGGACTCCTTCATGTTGTTGATTGCCCCCTCTATATCTGTCTGTTCCTCAGATTTTTCCCCATGTCAGCATTATTGTCGTAATTTGTTTTGTTCCCCCCCTCTAGACGCTGTTCTTGTTTTATTTCATATCCGTTTCCCATTAAATGTTTACTCCCCGTACTTGCTTCTCGTCTCCAGCATCGGTCCTTACACAGAGTGTGTATATCAGTGCCTTTGGAAAGTATTTAGACCCCTTTACGTTTTCCACATTTTGTTAGGTTACAGCCTTATTCTAAAATCAAGAAAATATCAATCTATATCAATCTTATCAATCTATTTACAATACCCCATAATGACAAAGCAAAAACTGTTTTTTTAGAAAACAATCTAATTTGTAGAAAGAAAAAAAATGGAAAGATCACAAAAACATAAGCATTCTGACCTTTTACTCAGTACTTTGTTGAAGCACCTTTGACAGTGATTACAGCCTCAAGTCTTCTTGGGTATGATGCTACAAGCTTGGCACACCTGTATTTGGTGAGTTTCTGCCATGCTTCTTTGCAGATCCTCTCATGCTCTGTCAGGTTGGATGGGGAGATTTTGCTGCACAGCTATTTTCAGATCTTTCCAGAGATTTTTGATCGGGTTCAAGTGCGGGCTCTGGCTAAGCCTCTCAAGGACATTCAAAGACTTGTCCCGAAGCCACTCCTGCATTGTCTTGGCTGTGTGCTTTGGGTTGTTGTCCTGTTGGAAGGTGAAACTTTGCCCCAGTCTGAGGTCCTGAATGCCTTGTTCATCTTTGCCTAGATCCCGACTAGTCTCCCAGTCCCTGCTGCTGAAAAACACCCCCACAGCATGCCACTGCCACCAACATGCTTCACCGTAGGGATATAGTGCCAGGTTCCTCCAGACGTGATGCTTCGCATTCAGGCCAAATAGTTCAATCTTGGTTTCATCAGACCAGAGAATCTTGTTTCTCATGGTCTGAGAGTTTTTAGGTGCCCTTTGGCAAACTCCAAGTGGGCTGTCGTGCTTTTTACTGAGGAGTGGCTTCCGCCTGGCCACTTTATCGTAAAGGCCTGATTGGTGGAGTACTGCAGAAATGGTTGTCCTTCTCCCATCTCCACAGAGGAACTCTAGAGCTAGAGTTTCCAACCCCTTACGGTGTAAAGCAGATAGACTTACTCTCGCCCATATTATTTGCTCTAGCCCTACAAATCAAACATGCTAAACTTGGTGTTGAAGTTGTGGATATATTCCTGGGCATCTTGTTGTACGCTGATTAAATAGTTCTTCTTCCTGAGACCGATGATGGCCTCCAGAATATGTTGAATATTGTTAATTTATCGTGTACTAAATGGAGACTAGTGATAAATCAATAGACGACTCAGATTGTTCATTTCAGAAAGAAGGGACTGCACAGCAGTGCACAGAACTTTTGTTTTGGTACAGCTAGTGCTGTGGCAGTCAGCCGGTGATTGTCAAGGAAATAACTGCAGGTTTCACGGTAATTGGCCTGTCAAATATCATAAACATGTTTAGCATCTCCTGGCTTCCACGCAGAGCCTACAAGCCACTGATGCAGACCTTTGGAACACATACATTTAAAAAAGTAGAATAAATCAATTTAATATAGCCTGCACAGTCACAATAAATACATGATTTATTTTAGACAGGTCTAAAGAAACATAATATGAACAAAATTTAATCTATTTCAGAGGAACAGAATAGCATACTCTGAGTTGTCCTTATGTTAGGCCCTGATCTGGCTATGCCATATGAATGTGGGCTACACTAGTTAATTTAGCAGACAAGATTGGCTTAGAATTCCGTGGCATTATTTCACATTATTTTATAGTATGAAGAATACAATTGAACATAGCTGAATAAAATAGAAAGGATATTTTCTCCGAACGATTTCCGAGGGAGTGAGCACATGCAGCTATTCTGTGTTGAGTGGTTAAAGAAACAGGTCCTCCTATATGTTTAATTTATGCAACTTCAGTATTGATACAAATGTTGGTCTATATGTTTACATTTTTAAAACATTCTATGGCTGCATGATGTGACTGTAATGATGATTTGAAAAAAAAGTTGCATGAAAGGCAAGAGCTCTGCTTTGTTTCTTGTGCAGGCTGCACACACTTCATCAGTCTCTCATTCAAAATTTGACAAACACTTGATAATATTCTCACAAGCCTCAAATTTCCCAGCGGTATTCCCTTTGTGTAGCCATAATGCCCCCTAAAAACACCCATGCCTTTTGTGGCAAAGTGGCCGTTGTGCCCTTGGGATGAATATAATAATTATAATGCCCTTCTCCCGGCTGCCAATCGCCGTGATCTGAAGCACCTCTCACTCACATGGCTCTCTCAGATATCGCACTTCTTATTAGCTAATGCCCGTCACTTGATCAGGTCCTTCTCACCTGCATCTCAGCTCCAGAGCTCCAAGTGAAGAAAGACACAGCGGGGACGCAACTGCGTGCATCCTTCTTATCAAATTTCGAGGCGTATATTGAAGATGTTAGAAGAATTGTCCACATTTACTTTTCCTCAGCCAACAGGATGAGAAGGCCTAACGAACAGGAAAAGCACTAGCCTATGTCAATGTACCCCAATAGTACAAAAGTTGACCTATTCTATTGGTCAACTTGTCCTTCTGTGTGAGAAATAAATATGCCAAACATACTCTGGGACAGTTGTGGGATGCAATTGATCCAATATTAAAACAACCACTAGCATAGAAAAAACGTTTTAAAAGCAATGAAGCTGATGCAACAGATCAGCATGTTTAGCTTAAAATGTTGATACTATTAAGCTATTTTTCACATTATACGCGCAGCAATGCGCACACGACAGTAGGCTATAAGCACAAATGTTCCAAAATGGGGGTATGCCAGTTAGGCTCTACACCGGTTGTAAAGCGGATGAATTTGCTTAATTTTTAGAAGTTATTTGGCCACTTTAGCTGTGATACAAACCTTATCAAAACATATAGGCCTATGGGCTAGGCTACATGAGGTGGGTGACTGTGATTAGAAAAAGTCCCCCAAAAAAGGCAATTGCAGTTTATTGCCTTACTGCACATGCTGGGCATCATTCACAAGTGATAATACATCATTTAAAAGTGAAAGGCTAATATTGTCACCCATCACACTAATCTTAATTTATTATTGTCTTCACATATACTAAATAATATATGTGTGAAATTAGTTTTGATTTAGAATGGACCATTATCAGGCATCTGTCTTGGAACAGGGGCAGTTGGAAAAATACATCTATGCACTTAAATCCTGTGGTTCATTTTAATGCCAGCCAGTTAGGCTATACTCCTGTTGTTAAGCAAAGAATGGTGCTTCATATTAGCAAAGTTGAGAAATAAATGTAGTAGGCCTAGCCTATAGAAAGCTGATAGGATTCTCCTCTTTTTAACAGAGGCCATCAAAGCTGTTTTCTCAATTGCATGCAATTGCATAGCCTATATAAATATTGAACAACATGTGCTCATGGGCTCTCATGAAGTGTTTGATTTGTTCACAATGCCTGGAGAAGGATAAAAGTACTTTTGTGTAGTGTAGCAAGATGGTAGCTGTACTCATCGTGATTATTGTATGCACATAGTTTGTGTAATTTGTCAAATGTTATTTTCTTCTGTAGTGTCTTGTAAGCCCATGTGGGCTGAGCACCGGTAGGTGTAATGACACTTAAATAAATCATATCAATCACTCAATCAATCAATCAATCAATCATATAGGCTCTCTGTCAATATAACAGCTTAGCTGAGGTTGGTTGTATTGAAGAATCTCACACTACCTCCCCTGACAATGCTAATCAGCTCAGCTAACAAACCTCTCAAATCCACTATCAAGGCCTTTATTTGAGCTACTCAGGGACAGTGAAAAATTATATTTGTCATATTATTACATACAGTATGCCACGTCTGTAATGTTTATCGTATTGTATTTACAGTACATACATTTATATTCTTAAGAATATAGATTTGGAGTGTCTTATTGTCATTGTTTATCGTTTATTGACAGTACATATGAGAAAAAGAATGATGAAAAAACCCACCCTCTGAGTTGTGCAGGTACAGTAAATTGTATAGTAATCAGTCTGCTACTTCCCTGAACACTGAGGAGTTAAATATCTAATCAAATAAAGCCTCCAGGTCTAACTTCTCACCCCTCAGTAGACAAGTAGATTTGGGATTTTTAGGCCTACACCAAGGTTGCGTTCCAAATGGCACCCTATTCCCTATATCATGTGTCACAGGTGTGGAGAATGCTTGATTCATTGAGTGATGTGATTGGCTCCCTGTTTTTCTGTCCCTTTTTAACCCTTGTTTCCTTTGTTTTGAGGTGCAGCCATCCAGGGAAAGACGCAGGTGAGAGGGATGCGCCGTTTATGTGGCAGGAGTGGCAAAGCGCCTTTGAAGCCTTTAGTATTTGATTGGGATCGCCAATAGACCACTACCATGGCAGCGGCTACTCTTCCTTGGGTCTAAACAGGAAAGGAAACAACACATAACATACATAACATCATTTACATGTCACTACATAATAGTGATGGGAAACTAAGCTTCCTGAAGCATTGACGCTTTCCAGTCAATTGTGTCAAATAGGTTCATTACTCAAGGTTTTAATTAACAGTACACTAGTGGCAAAGTATTTTAGAGCAGGCAAATTATTATAGATGACGACCCACGTGCATTAGACTTTTTGTCTTCTACAGAAACCAATGCCAAGCCAATCAGGTGGTTGTTCGACGAAACAAAGCGTCGGACATCATTGATCACCTTATGATAAAGTGATACAGGCATCGGCACACTGCTTCAAAGAAAACTGCCTAGCAATTTCGACCCATGCCTCGGAGCTCTGGTATCCAACGTAACATCATTACTATATCATACTGCATACATAATCTCCTGCCTCTGCCTCACACTTCAGAAACAGGAGATTGCTCCTGCCCTATGAGACACTTTGGCTCGCACAAGGCTCATCTAAGGTCACCCACTTACACAATACAATACAACATTTATAAAAATGGCTGTGTCTTCACAGTCCCTGTTGTGCTGCGAGGTGTTCTTTTATGGGGTTTTATCTTTTTATTTTATTTTGCTAGCTTGAGTCACCTGGGGTGGCAGAGATTTTAGACCTACATCATTTTAGACCTACATCATTTAAAAGTGAAAGGCTAATAGACCTATCGGCTGCCTTCGATACTGTGAACCATCAGATCCTCCTCTCCACCCTCTCCGAGTTGGGCATCTCCGGCGCGGCCCACGCTTGGATTGCGTCCTACCTGACAGGTCGCTCCTACCAGGTGGCGTGGCGAGAATCTGTCTCCTCACCACGCGCTCTCACCACTGGTGTCCCCCAGGGCTCTGTTCTAGGCCCTCTCCTATTCTCGCTATACACCAAGTCACTTGGCTCTGTCATAACCTCACATGGTCTCTCCTATCATTGCTATGCAGACGACACACAATTAATCTTCTCCTTTCCCCCTTCTGATGACCAGGTGGCGAATCGCATCTCTGCATGTCTGGCAGACATATCAGTGTGGATGACGGATCACCACCTCAAGCTGAACCTCAGCAAGACAGAGCTGCTCTTCCTCCCGGGGAAGGACTGCCCGTTCCATGATCTCGCCATCACGGTTGACAACTCCATTGTGTCCTCCTCCCAGAGCGCTAAGAACCTTGGCGTGATCCTGGACAACACCCTGTCGTTCTCAACTAACATCAAGGCGGTGGCCCGTTCCTGTAGGTTCATGCTCTACAACATCCGCAGAGTACGACCCTGCCTCACACAGGAAGCGGCGCAGGTCCTAATCCAGGCACTTGTCTTCTCCCGTCTGGATTACTGCAACTCGCTGTTGGCTGGGCTCCCTGCCTGTGCCATTAAACCCCTACAACTCATCCAGAACGCCGCAGCCCGTCTGGTGTTCAACCTTCCCAAGTTCTCTCACGTCACCCCGCTCCTCCACTCTCTCCACTGGCTTCCAGTTGAAGCTCGCATCCGCTACAAGACCATGGTGCTTGCCTACGGAGCTGTGAGGGGAACGGCACCTCAGTACCTCCAGGCTCTGATCAGGCCTTACACCCAAACAAGGGCACTGCGTTCATCCACCTCTGGCCTGCTCGCCTCCCTACCACTGAGGAAGTACAGTTCCCGCTCAGCCCAGTCAAAACTGTTCGCTGCTCTGGCCCCCCAATGTTGGAACAAACTCCCTCACGACGCCAGGACAGCGGAGTCAATCACCACCTTCCGGAGACACCTGAAACCCCACCTCTTTAAGGAATACCTAGGATAGGATAAAGTAATCCTTCTCACCCCCCCCTTAAAAGATTTAGATGCACTATTGTAAAGTGGCTGTTCCACTGGATGTCATAAGGTGAATGCACCAATTTGTAAGTCGCTCTGGATAAGAGCATCTGCTAAATGACTTAAATGTAAATGTATGTATATGTAATGTTGAAGTCATGGCACTATTTAACACTGTGTGTTTCCCAGCCTCCACCTGATGACTGTGAAGAGACCTCTGATTGCATGTCTTGTGTGGTACCGATGAGTGTCCAAACTATGTACCAACTGTTTGAACAGACTGTTCGTTACCTTCAATACCTTGCAATCAGAGGTCTCTTCACAAGACCAATAGTCAATCTCTCCTCAACTTTGAGCCAGGAGAGATTGACATGCATGTTACTGACATGTGCTGCTCTGTTCTAGACCAACTTCAATTGACCTATGTCACTCTTTGCGACATCTGACATTGCACAACTGTGTGCGACAAAGCTAGGGCCTGTAGGACCTATCTGGTCGACTGAGATGTCAAGAAAGCAGAGAAATGCCTTATCATGGACAGACCTCTTACCAACCATTGATTCTATATGTTTTGACCATGACAGCTTGCAATCTAGGGTTACACCCAGTAGTTTAGTCTCAGCCTGCTCAATCACCCCATTATTCAACAATTGAGTGATTTGTGCAAAAAAAACAATGCTTTTAATTATTGAGATATTTAGCACCAGCCTATTGCCAGTTACCCATTCTAAAACTGACTGGAGCTCTATGTTAAGGGTGTCAGTCTTTTATCTTACTGCCGTAGCTGATGTGTATACTGTTGAGTCGTGAGTGTACAGTGCATTTGTAAAGTATTCAGACCCCTTGACTTTTTATACGTTGTTACATTACAGTCTTTTTTTCTAAAAATATATTCAATATTTTTTCTCATCAATCTACACACAATAGCCCAATAATGACAAAGTAAAAACAGATTTTTGGAAATGTTTGCAAATTGATTACAAATAAAAAAGAGAAATACCTTATTTAGTATTCAGACCCTTTGTTATGAGACTCAAAATTGAGCTCAGGTGCATCCTGTTTCCATTCATCATCCTTGAGATGTTTCTACAACTTGGAGTCCACTTGTGATACATTCAATTGATTTGACATGATTTGGAAAAGCACACACCTGTCTATCTAATGTCCCGCAGTTGACAGTGCATGTCAGAGTAAAAACCAAGCCACGAGGTTGAAGGAATTGTCTGTAGAGCTACAAGACAGGATTGTGTCGAGGCACAGATCTGCAGAAGGGTACCAAAACATTTCGGAAGCACTGAAGGTCCTTCAGAACTCAGTGGTATCCATCATTCTTAAATGGAAGAAGCTTGGAACCACCAATACTCTTCCTAGAGTTGATTGGGGGGGGGCCTTGATCGGGAGGTGACCAAGAACCCGATGGTCACTCTGACAGAGCTCTAGAGTTCCTCTGTGGAGAAGGGAGAACCTTCCAGAAGGACAACCATTTCTACAGCACTCCACCAACCAGGCCTTTATGGTAGAGTGGCCAGACGGAAGCCACAACTCAGTAAAAGGCACATGACAGCCAGCTTGTAGTGTCATACCCAAGAAGACTCAAGGCTGTAATCGCTGCCGAAGGTGCTTCAACAACCTACAAATGTTTTGTTTTTCTTTGTCATTATGGGGTATTGGCAGTAGATTGATGAGGGAAAAAAACTATTTAATCCATTTTAGAATAAGGCTGTAACCTAACAAAATTTGGAAAAAAATCAAGGGGTCTGAATACTTTCCGAATGCACTGTACATAGACACCCATGCTTTATTCAGTCAGGAGAAGGTCATTAGTAAAAACAGAAAGCAATAATGGCCCAAGTCAACTACAGTACACCCCACAACTGAATTTCGTTTAGTTACGTGATTTCACAATTTACTGTATGTTTGCTAGTCTGCTGTGTGGGCAGACTTATTTGCCTTTGTCCCATCCCTCTCAGCCATACAGTTTTTCTAATAATCTATCCATGTGGATATGGCTGTCTGACAGTGAATTTCTTGATGGGAGCAAGCCTATTAGTATTTGGAAGAAGCAGTTTCATAAATGCTTCAAGTGCAGCATTAGGATGTTCTGCATTACAAACAGTCTAAAACGTCTTTTTTACACCTTTGACATAGGAATCATTGCAAAACCTCTTGTATTATACATCATTTTAGGTCCCGTTTTTGGAACTTTGGTTCTTCTAGATATGGCTATTATATTATGATCACTACGTTCGCTTTAGAGCAGATTTCTGCAGAATTAGTAAAGATATGATCAATACACGTGGATTTAGTTCCTGTTCTGTTTGCAAATGCCGCTGTAGGTTGCCCATTCTCAAAGAACCTGTGTTGCCTATGGTAGATCTGTTATTCAGAACACCCTTTCCTTTTGGTGTAAACCTAGGGTGGTGTAGTCAGATCTATGATACTGAACTGAGTTTAGTCACAGCCCCACTCGGCCAGGGTGTGCGACACATGCACTACCTTTAACCAGAGTCCTATGAGGTGCCATTTGGGAGTCCATTTGGAACTAACTTAATCAATCCCATCCTAAGTTAGACTTTATAAACTACAAATTAGCTAGAAATTGAAGACACATCCAGTTTTTATTTTATTCACTCAAAGCACAACCAAGAATCACTGCTACCAGAACAAGCAAAATGTTATTTTTTTATTCACAGTATAAAAGTGGCATTACAAACAAATGTACAGAATGTAAGCCTCTGAACAGGAACCAAACGGAACTCATGTATTTTTGTATTTGTATTTATTTACTCTTCCTGGGGTCCAGCAAAATTAAGGTAGTTATGCAATTTTAAATACATTACAATACATTCACAACACATTAAGTGTGCCCTCAGGCCCCTACTCGACTACCGCATATCGATAACACAAAATCCATGTGTACGTGTGTGTATAGTGCGTATTCTATCGTGTGTGTATGCATGTGTCTGGGCCTGTGTTTGGGTTGCTTCACAGTCCTTGCTGTTCCATAAGGTCTATTTTTAAATCTAATTTTACTGCTTGCATGAGTTACTTGATGTGGAATAGAGTTCCATGTAGTCATGGCTCTTTGTAGTACTGTGCACCTCCCATAGTCGCTTCAGGATTTGGGGACTGTGAAGAGATCTCTGGTGGCATGTTTTGTGGAGTATGGATGGGTGTGCGAACTGTGTGCCAGTAGTTCAAACAGACAGCTCGGTGCATTCAACATCTCTCACAAATACAAGTAGTGATGTCAATATCTCCTCCACTTTGAGCCAGGAGAGATTGACATGCATATTATTAAAGTTAGCTCCAAGCCGTGCTGCCCTGTTCTGAGCCAATTGCAATTTTTCTAAGTCCCTCTTTGTGGCAACTGATCACACAACTGAACAGTAGTCCAGGTGCAACAAAACTAGTGCCTGTAGGACCTGCCTTGTTGACAGTGCTGTTAAGAAGGCAGAGCAGCGCTTTATTATGGACAGACTTCTCCCAGTCTTAGCTACTGTTGTATCAATATGTTTCGACAATGACAGTTTTACAATCCAGGGTTACTCAAAGCAGTAGTCACCTCAACTCTCTCATTTTCCACTTTATTCACTACAAGATTTAGTTGAGGTTTAGGGAATGATTTGTCCCAAATATAATGCTTTGAGTTTTTGAAATATTTAGGACTAACTTATTCCTTGCCACCCATTCTGAAACTAACTGCAGCTCTTTGTTAAGTGTTGCGGTCATTTCAGTCACTGTAGTAGCTGACTTGTATAGTGTTGAGTCATTCGCAAACATAGACACACTGGCTTTACTGAAAGCCAGTGGCATGTTGTTAGTAAAGATTGAAAAAAGTAAGGGGCCTAGACAGCTGCCCTGGGGAATTCCTGATTCTACCTGGAATATGTTGGAGGCTTCCATTGAAGAACACCCTCTGTTCTTAGGTAGCGGAATTACTTTTGCTTCCCTCAAGGCTTAAATTGAAAATATGGCAAATTGGAGTGGCAATATCATCCACTATTATCCTTAGTAATTTCCCATCCAAGTTGTCAGACCCTGATGTGGGTCATGTGCACAAATGCTACAGTAAGTTGTTCTTCATGCAGTTTAAATACAAAAAAATGAAGAACTGAATGTCAGTGAACACATTACAGATGGTTCTGACCTAGACATCTTAAGGGATCATTTTGGTTGCATTTGTCTCGTAATTGGGAATAAACCAATTTGCCTATTCTCCCCCAACACACCCCTCCTCACTGCTCAGATAAGTCTGCTAAGTTGCATTGACCCAATTGCGGCTTTAATTTTGGACCAGGATATGTTGGGCCCATATTTGGAGTCTGATGTAATTGACCAGGTTTTGTGTAGGAATACCATGAAATTACCTGAAAAGAGCAGTTCAAAATGAAACAAATCATGTCAATGGTAATACCTCCATATTAATCTTGTTACCTCCGTATACACAAAACAGTGTGATAGAATACCTTTAAACTTTTAAACTTTTAAAACACAAAATGTACATTGTCAAGTCACAGAATTATTTAAAGTAAAGCTACTAAAGCTACTGCAATTAAGTCTTTCTAAACATAATTGTTGTCAAGGGGTAACAGAACAATGCTAGTACATGTGTGACAAATTGTAGGTTAAATAACAGAACATATTTGGAATGTACAATAATAAATAAGAGCATTTTGGTCAAAACAAAGGGAGTGTGAATCAATCACACTCATATCAAAGTAGACTGTAAAGGAATTTTATGGGACTTTGGCTACATCAACAAGTACATTGTCTAATATAAGGTAAGTTGAACTCATTCATTTAAGGGGTAAAGGGTTTCACTGCTAGAATAATGGACAGAGGTTGAACTGCTACAGAAGGGGTTGTTTGGTGGCCATTAAAGCTTGCTACCAGGGTTGGGGTCAATTCGTTTTCAATTCAGTCAATCCAGGAAGTAAATTGAAATTCCAATTTCAAATGTTTCCCATAGAGAAGCATTGAGCAAAGTTGAAATTGGGAATGTTAACTTCCTAAATTGATTGAAATGAAATTGACCCCAACCCTGCTTGCTACATCTCGGCTGCCTGTATGCGCTGTTTATTCTACTGTGTTTGATAGAAATACTGAGAGATCAATGTTGCCCCACCCCCCTGGATTTAAGCAAATGATTCAATGCTAAAGGTTTACAAATAGTCTTCTTCTGGAGAACGAGTCAATTCTAAGTGTTGGCAAGGTTGACTTCGAGTATAATATACAACATCCTCAACCATACTGTAGACGTTCAACCTGTAGGTTATGCTGAACAACATTCACATCTTAATATCAAATCAAATTGTATTGGTCACAAACACGTGATTAGCAGATGTTAAGCGGGTGTAGCGAAATGCTTGTGCTTCTAGCTCCGACAGTGCAGTAATATCTAACAAGGAATAGCTAGCAAATTACACAAAATATACCCAATACACACAAATCTAAGTAGGAATGAATTAAGACTATATACATATGGACGAGCGATTGAAGAGCGAAACAGACTAAGATACAGTAGACGAGTATAGAATACAGTATATACATATGAGATGTAAGGAATTTATCAAATCAATATATGTAAACATTATTAAGTGAATGAGATAACGTATAATATTATAGAATACAGTATATACATATGAGATGTAAGGAATTTATCAAATCAATATATGTAAACATTATTAAGTGAATGAGATAACGTATAATATTATAGAATACAGTATATACATATGAGATGAGATGAGTAATGCCAGATATGTAAACATTATTAAAGTGACTAGTGTTCCATTCCTTAAAGTGGCCAGTGATTTCTAGGCTGTGCCTATAGACAGCAGCCTCTAATGTGCTAGTGATGGCTGTTTAACACTGATGGCCTTGAGATAGAAGCTGTTTTTCAGTCACACGGTTCCAGCTTTGACCTTGCCTTCTGGATGATAGCGGGCAGTGGCTCAGGTGGGTAATGTACTTGATGATTGTTTTGGTCTTCTTGTGACATCGGGCGCACAATTACTTCCCAGCGAGTCTATAATACAAAACAACACGCTCATAATATAGTCTATGGATGATGTGATTCCTCAGAGGTTAAGCTGAAATTATTCAAACTGAACATCTACAATCATTGTTCATGTTCTTATAGAAGTACTTCAAATCTATTGAAAATACTTTATCTGTGCCTGTTTGAGCTTACCTGGCTTAATAAATCAATAGAAAATTCCCAAAACTGAAAACCAGGCAGACTCACGCAAATGCTCAAAGTATTTTTGTATCGATTTTTCAAGTATATGAAAACCAGGTCTGTATAGAAAACTGAAGAGTGAGGGAAGGCAGAAGGGGTTGGTAAATGAATAACCCCCAAACACATCCTTATGAATCTGGAGGAGACATTTCCACATACTGTGACTGATAGCCAAGGCTGTTCCCTCCAAATATACCAAACTTCTATTTGCAGGCCCCCAAAACAAGAGCCAAGACAAGACAAAAAAAAAAAAAACGTAACCTTGAACCCGACACACATACATGATCCCATATTGAGAATATCTTCCAAGCCCTCTGAAGTAACAACCAACATTGACTGGTGCTATGTTCGGTTCTCTCCTCTGCAGGCCCAGCCCTTCGTAACACATGGAACATCACAACAGAACCACAGAGTGAGTGCCCTCTCAACCAAACATGCTGGCTGTATTCCTCATCCACCTGCACTGCTCTGCCCCAGCGACCAATCCACCGATCCCTAAGATTCCTCTGGGCAGGTGGGAGGGATAAAAACCCCATACGGCGTGGATGACTAACCAACCACCAAGTTCACCAACAGGCCTGGTGCCCCTGTCTGTCAGGTAAGCTGGCATGACTGTGCCCAGAGTGGGGTTGGTTAGGTTGACAGAGGGTCGTCATCCCCTTTACTGCATTTACACTTGCGGCACAGAATGAAGGATGAGGCTAGAAGGAGGAAGAGAGACGCCAACAGCAAGAGCAGCACGAAGTCAGCGAATATCCCCACCACCTGGCGAGAGATGTGGAAGTGTGCTTTTACTATATACCCTCTTCAACCCCAATATACCCTCTTCAACCCCAATATACCCTCTTCAACCCCTATATACCCTCTTCAACCCCTATATACCCTCTTCAACCCCAATATACCCTCTTCAACCCCAATATACCCTCTTCAACCCCTATATACCCTCTTCAACCCCTATATACCCTCTTCAACCCCTATATACCCTCTTCAACCCCTATATACCCTAATATACCCTCTTCAACCCCAATATACCCTCTTCAACCCCAATGAGCAAGTACATTTATCGAAGACCTTTTTAGATCACTAGTTGTAAGATGGGATTCATAACGTGCTTGTTTTAACCCAAACATCACAGAGATATCCGAGAGAAGTGATGTACAGTACAGTACACTCTCTCATTTGTTCACTCTCTCATTTGCCTGACTATCCACAAGGGGGAGGTAGTTCCCCAAACATAAAACATAAAATGTACAGTGAGACAGGGCTGATTTCCACAGTGTTTATGACACCGAATCATCTTTTTGCTTTTTCCTCTTTGGTGTCAAAGATATATACATACATCACTTAGTGTCCATGACAATAAACAGCCATTAGGCAACATCAGTGTGTTGAGTCTAATGGGAGCAGAGCTTTTAACAACCCCTTTAAAATATTGATGAAGCAGTTAGGGCATCCCTGTAGTGGCGTTAAACCTATGTAAGACCTACAGAGACACAAGTGGGGACAGATATATTCACACACTTATCAATACTATTTTTTTTAAAGTTCATCCATATTTTGTCTGAGACGTTCTCCTCGACCTCCTTCCGTGACAGACATAACTTTAAATTTACATGAGTGGCTGGATTTTTTAAATGTCACTTAAGTACCCATTTGTGGTAATAATTTTTCCTTTTTCTTTTCAATGACATACAGGTCCTCATTTTCAAAGTATCTGTAGCTGTACTATAGGACATATAGTAGATACTGCTGCCACAGCTAGCCCGTGTGACTGACTGGGTTCTAACCTGGGACTCCAGCATACCAAAAGCCTCTGTTAACCCGCTGAGCTAAAGTCAACTAATGTGTCATTTTTACAATACAGTACCTGTGTCCGGTGCCAGATAACTGAAGCTCTGGAGAGGCCCAGTTTGTTTCTGCACGGCCCTTTGTCATAGTGGTTCAGGAGGAGGTCATCCTGGAGAGAGAGAGAAGAAATCACTATCATGGTTATATCCTGGATTAAATGATGTGTTATGTCATGGTTAAATGTGTGGGCAGATCCACTGGAAAAATTGACATTGGCCAAGATATATACATGTACTGTATGTAAGTAAGTTTATATAAAATCAGATTCCTAAAAAAAACAAAAAAACATTGCATCATGGCATGTGCTTTATAAACTGTTGCTTGGTCAATTTGTGCAGGTTCCAAACAATTCAATAGATCACTAGAGTGTCAGTATTAGGGGTTTCTATTGCAGGCTCAGGAAGTACCAGCAGAAGGGTTTGTGTGTCTGTTCAGTGTTGGTTGGTTAACTCACTTCAAGAGACCCTGGGCAGTACCAACAGAAGGTACGCTTACAGCTCTTTGCACATCATCTGAGCACAACCCTTGTCCCTCTCGCGATGTACACCTTACATGATGGGCGTGTCGCCATTGCTCTTGTAGAAGGAACTGAAAGACAAGAGACAATAAACATCAAGGTGGGACGTATATAGACCAGTACATACTGCACTGTCATGAATAACAAGAGCAATAAGAACAGCTAACAATCACCGCGTCATTCAGTCTTTGATGGGCTGTGTTATTGAGCACATTCAGATAGAGCCTTCCCACTTCACTACGTTTCAAAATGTTTTCTTCATACTGAACCTACCCTGTGTAGTCCTCCTGAGTGTTGTTGTATCAGTAGTCTACAGTAGGTAGGAGTGTTGTGTTATCCAGTGTTGTGTTGTAGCCTACCTGTAAAAGCCTACCTGGTCCCCCCAGGTAGGAAGGTGTAACAGTGTATATTGGTCAGGGGTTGGAACCAAAATTGTTCCGTTCCAAGCAGAACCCCTATTTCGTTTGTTCTGTTCTGGTGTTCCAACCAGAAAGTAAAGTTCTGAAACGGTTCAACCAACCCCCCCCCCCAAAAAAGATACACGTTCCTTTTCATAAAAAATGTTACCTGTGAAATCAACAATGTTTTTACATTTAGCTCATTAAATTTACTTCACCAATTCGCGCAGAAGCGACCGAAATTTCTCAGGTTTGGAGGGAGCAAGAGAGGGGTGGACATAGAGGGGGCTTGGTTTAAAGAGCTCAACATCATGACATGCATTGGAATGCACTTAGGTTATTACTAAGCTATATACTTCACAGAATAACATAATTATATACTAGACATTAGGAATATTTTTGTAATGAAAAATAATATTATTAACCAGTTCTCAAGATTTGAAAAAAAAAAAAATTATATTCCAGAACAGATCATTTTCGGTTTTCTGTTCTGTTCCCTGACCGGTTCCAACCCCTGGCATTGGTGTGATAGTGTACAGTGTTAGTGTATAGGTATGTATAGTGTACAGGTGTGTTGCAGTAATATCCTACCTGGTCTCCCCGGGTCGGAAGGTGTTGTCCTGGCAGGCATGTTCTTTATGCCAGCTGTTCCGGCAGGCCGAGCAGAACTCCAGCCTGCACACAGAGCACTGGACCAGCTGTGGCAGCTCCATCTCCACCTCCTTCAGCTGGCCCATTGCCTGGCACGACGAGGACGGGCACCAGGTCCGGCATGGGTCCAACAGCACCTCTGTGGAACACACACGGGGACCGGACTGTATTCATTACGTAGCAAAATGTTTTGCAATGGAAAACTTAAATGAGGATTTCTTATTGGATAAATTCAGGTAATCCCTCTACCTTCAGTCCATTTTCCTTACTTGTTCTCCCATCACACAGGGACAGAGCTGCCTGGCATCATAGAAATAGAATTACTGGTACACTCAATATGGC
Source organism: Oncorhynchus gorbuscha (assembly GCF_021184085.1). Lineage (NCBI taxonomy): Eukaryota > Metazoa > Chordata > Actinopteri > Salmoniformes > Salmonidae > Oncorhynchus > Oncorhynchus gorbuscha. The sequence continues at coordinate 388,265 of NW_025745589.1, read as the reverse complement.
CGCCGGTCCACTCATCACAGAACATACTAGTTATTCTATATCTATGGCTGGGACCTCAAACCTCAATGGGGGAACATGGGAACGGAACACCCAATAGAAGTAGAACAAGACTACTGGCACAGCTTTTAAATACTTTTTAAATTCACAATCTTTGGCATCTTAATAAATGCTATTCTGAGAGACAGTATGATTCTTTGTCCTGGTTTGATCTCTTTTATCACGATTATGCTAATTTCTTGGAACTCTTCTGGGGACAGGAGTCAAAATAAAAGCCTCACTCATCCAATACAGGATACATAACAATTGCTGTGGGTGTGTGTGTGGCTCCACTGAAATTAGAAAGTGCTCATCCACCATTATTCATGAGCCAGATGTCTTGGGATTGTCTTTCTGAGGATGTTGCCAATTAAATCCAACACAAACCCGGTCAAACTGAATTTGATTAGTTAAGATGGAGAGAAAACGCTGCCAGCCTATCACTGTCTCTTCTTCTCTCTGAGAGCCTTATACCTTTTAAGAGAGGTTAAGGCAGGCCTAAAAAGTGGAAGGAGAAAGCTGAATAAACAGTCAAGTGTCTCCATTCTCTACTTCTACAGCCTTTGTATGGTAAAGGTTAAGGTTCAATGGTCACTGGGTCAGCAATCACAGCTGTGACCTGTCCAGTGTCCACTCTCAGTGACTTCTATAATGTTTCAGAGGTTAAGATAGGTCTACAGTGAAGGAAGGAGGTAGTCACATTGATGAATAACCAGTGACTCCTCTCATCTATCTCACCACTCCCACAGCGTGTCAATCAAATTTATTTAGAAAGCACTTTTTACATCAGCAGATGTCACAAAGTGTTTATATAGAAAGCCATCCTAAAACCCCAAAGAGCAAACAATGCAGATGTAGAAGCATGGTGGCTAGGAAAAATTCCCTAGAAAGGCAGGAACCTAGGAAGAAATCTAGGATGTTGCCTGTCCACTCACCTCACTCAAACTGCAGCCTCCTGTATCTCTGCATGCTCTCTGCTGCCACCATGCATTCCATCTGCGAGAGAAATACATAGAGACAAACACAGATATGGATTAAGTCTCTCATCACCCTGCTTTATGGCTTCAAGCATCTGCACTCCTGAACTGTTGATGACCCATACAGTTTAGGCTGTATGGCAAATGGAGTCAAATAGCTACAGAACATGGGGATCTCAGTGGTGGTGTTCCAAATGGCACCCTATTCCCTATTTAGTGCACTACTTTTCCATATATCACTCTGGTCTGGTCGAAAGACTCTGGTCAATAGTAGTGTACTATTAAAAAAAAATAGTGAAATACACAACGCTGGAACGTAGGTATCTAGGATTAGGCCTACTGTTGTATAAACAGGGAATTAGAATACTAGAATGGACCTGAACCTTCTTATGACTGTATAAAAGTTGTAAATTCTAGCCGTATAAAAATAGCTGAATTGAAATTTGCCAGTTAGCTTACTAGCTAGTTCCAACTTGTTTACTGGTAGTAACCATAACAACATGGCTGCTGTGGCAGGGTAGCAGCCTAAATCAAATCAGAGAATGGAATAATCCATTTTAAAAACACCGAATTCAGAGGGAGTTAATCTGGCCACTGAGGCAGGCTAGAGAGTCAACGCGGTGGGTTTGGGCGTACTCCATTTGAGACAGAGTCGGTCTCAAATGTGAAAACTTCAAGGATGTATAGACTACTTTAATTGAAAAGCAAATCTATAAAATAAAATGTATAATGTTAAATATCTGTAGTATAATGTAAAACAACATTCTATAGGTTGAATGATCAGTGTTTGTTTCCAGCTGAACCCATTCCTCACTTGAACCCCATGTCAAGTGATGTGCTCTGCAAGACATGTCTTATTTTTTTGTCTCTCCACCCTCAGCCTCTCTTATGGACTGTCTCCACCTTCCACCAAATACTCAAAATGTAAATCTGAAGGCTGGCACCCTGAGCCTAAACTGGTGTGGCTGGACAGTAAAGGAGGGTCTCAAATGTGAAAACTGTTCAAGGGTGTGTAGCCTTTCACCCGTTGATTATTTAAGAAAAAAAAGTTATTAATACTTGTTGAGCTTAGTTGAACTGTTCTTCCCCTTCAGAACAAAACTCATTTTAATATAATAGATGGCCAGTCCTTGCATCCTGAGCCGGATGTAACTACCCTAACCCATACCTTATACATAACCAAGTCCCTTACCTAACCGTAACCATTTTAAAATGTCATCTTCAATGTCAACTGACCAATAAACATTAACGTGGGTGTGGTCTGGCATGTAAATCAGACACGGATATTTGTATTGTACACAAATATGGTTCACATCTTCCAAACCCTGTCAAGACTCAACATATGCATGCACATTCAGCTTGACCACACGGTGGCGCTACAACAGGTGCATATTTCTCTCTCAATCTGTTTGACTGAGTGTTGAAATTGAAAACCTCTGTGGTTGCCGAGTTGATGTGCTTCCTATTTGAGGTCTGGATTGTGAAATTAAGAAATCACCCTGGTGTGTTATCACATTAATACACAGATAAGCGATGAACAGGTGGGATGGAGGGAATCTTACATTTGGAGGCAGCAGGCCCATTATGAATGTAGACTACCAGGCTGTCACCTGCAGTAATAGAACAGGATACTATACAGCACTGAGAGGCCAACACACATTATATTCAGCTCTCATTTTTAAATCAATTTATCAACGTCTCCCTAGTCAAATTAATGAATGCTGTGTGTGTGTGCAGATGAAGGCTGCCCTGCTTAGGCATATTGGAATACATTATTATGGGACTCATGTTATCCAGTAAAGTCATTATTCACTTTGCAAAGGAAACAGATTCACCAACAGCACGAATGGGAACACAGAACAGTGAGAACGAAATAGCAACACATAACGGTGGGAGAACGCAGAAACTTTGTTTGCCGACTGCTAACAACAGGACTGTTACAAACCTGTCATTTTACACAGAACACACTACAGCCTGGCATACAGGTGTAACCAGGCATTTCAGCTATACAACAAAGAAAGTCATCTGCAAGGGAAGGCAAATGCACATTCGAGGACAGTGAAAAGGACCAGGAAAACAGGTTCCAGAACAGCACTGTCATGGTCCAGGGCAGTGAGGCTGCACTCAACTCTTTTGTGCAGGACTTCTCCACCCTGGGGAGACAATAGCGGAAACAAAAGAGGACAAGGACAGCACCCCAACCTCTACCCTCACCTCACCTCAGCCACTCCAGGCCCAGATCCACGTCTATCCTCCCCCGCCTCCCTACGACCACCAGAGCCGAGACCACACCACCATCAGCCAGCTGAGAGACAAACTCGCTCTGCTAGAGATATGGTTTACTGAGGTAAAGGAGCAGCCCCCCAGCTACACCATTTCCAGCCCAGACACAGAGCTTCTACAGAACCAGTGCAGGACCCAGCTGAAGAACTCTGTCCAGGAGCGGAGAGCGAGCCTGAACACATTGCTTGAGGTACTGTGGAGCTAGCACAAATAAAGGAGGACATGGCAAAGAAACAGTCTGTCATCAAGAGGGTCCTGCAGCACAGAGAAGACTGTAGATCCCTAGAGAAGCACTCTAGGGACCGGCCCTGGCACATATTATTATTCACACACACACACACACACACACACACACACACACACACACACACACACACACACACACACACACACACACACACACACACACACACACACACACACACACACACACACACACACACACACACACACACACCAACCTGCTGAGAGGAGCAGGAGAGAGAGTAGGGCAGCCTGGTCAGCAGAGTCGTTCCCAAACTCCTGCATCACCATCTCCCCTCTGCCGCCCAGGAAAGACTTTCATCTCCGTACCATCCAGAAAATCATTGCTGACATCACAAGAGGGTGTGCCCTACTCCAGAATGTGCACGTTGCGCTTCACTCAACATTAACAGAGGGCAGGAGAACTCCGTAGGATTAAGTGAGATTAAACAGCTCATCCAGTACATCTGCACTAAACTGCACACAACGCTTACTTGTTCAATTAATACAAATAAATAAAAGAGAACAAATGTTTGCTGTTATCCATTGTTTATCTAACTCAACAATTTAGTAGTTACTGTATTTTTGTAAGATGAAATCGCTATCATTTAACAAGTGGAAGATTCAGGACCTGAACTCATCAACCTAAATGGAAAAATAATCTGAAAGATGTTGATGTCATCATTCTGCAGGGGACATGGTGTAAAGGCGTCCGCATGCTTGGTCAACAGCAGGGATTCTTCAGTAGTCTTTGTTGTCATTCAAGCAGAGAAGACTCATTTTCATGCAATTCTTTTCCATTTAGAAATACTGCACCAAAATACTGCACTTAGTTAGCGGTGACATATGTACAACTCATTTTAAAAACTCTACCACACGGTTTAAATTGATGCAAACGCAGGACAATGGCAAATTCATGAGAGGTTGAATGGATTGGAAAAAGCTATAAGAGGACAATCAAAATCTGAGCAAGAGCTCTATAAGAAACTTCAGGCCCTCCAATTTAAAAAAGCATGCAAAGTGATGACATCCTAAATGAGATGCTCAAATTCACTTGCGCAACATTTCTATTGGCTATACCTATTTAATTTGATCCCGAGTGTAGTTTTTTCCCCTGACATCTGGAACCAAGGACTCATAACCCAAATCTTTAAGAACGGAGGAAAATTTGACCCTAACATGCTGACCACACCGCCCGCGTCGCAAAATAAATGTACACATATATATTCAATCATTGCTTCCATACTGCTCATCTGCGTAACAAGGCGCTAAAATATAACTTGGTTCTATTTGTGACGCATTGCAAGTCCCGCCTCCCTCATCTCCCCATTGGTTTTCAGGAGCATATTCCCACGTAGGTGATTGAAAGAAGAACCGCCATATAAAGTCCAAAGAAGAAGAAGCCTGACGGAGGAGAGATTACTTGAAACTAACTCGGTTTGGTTCAGAGTTAGTTTTGATATTTCAACCTGCGTGTCTTGATCACATCTGGTGTGGGTGGACAAAAGCAACATGTGTGTGCCCGGTTTAGTCAGCATGTTACAATTAGAGGCATTTGTGTATACAGTAACCTGGGGAAAGTTTTTTGTAATATTATAAATGTAAGAGTTCTAAACTTCCTTAACAAGCACATTTTTTAAATTGAACCTTTATTTAACTTGGCAAGTCAGTTAAGAACAAATTCTTATTTACAATGAAGGCCTACCCAGGACGATGCTGGGCCAATTGTGCACCATCCTATGGGACTATCAATCATGGCTGGATGTGAAGCAGCCTGGATTCAAACCAGGTACTGCAGTGATGCCTCTTGCACTGAGATGTAGTGTCTTAGACCACTACACCACGCGGGAGCGCAAAACATATCACATAATTAAGTCAATGTATACTGGTAATACATCCAGCATCAAAATTGTCAAGAAAAAATATAATTATTTAACCATAACATTATGGCAGCAAGTTTTGAGTTCCACATAAGAAAAACTAGATTGCACCACATGGGACAAACACCTCATTGAAACCCTGCATGCAGAGTTGTGTAAGGGCAGAATTAGGCTAGGCCAATGTTCAAGTTTAAATACGAATTTGTTCTTAACTGACTTGCCTAGTTAAATAAAGGTTAAATGAAAAATAAAAAACCAAGGGTGAGGCCTTTGCCAGCGTTGCAATCTCAGTCCCACACTCTTCAATACTGTCATTCTGCACCTGAACAAGGCAGTTAATCCACTGTTCCTAGGCAGTCATTGAAAATAAGAATTTGTTCTTAACTGACTTGCCTAGTTAAATAAAGATGAAATAAAAAAAATAAAAAATACAATTGGCCACTATTCTAGAAAAATTCCCAGTCCCTGGTGTTAATCTCCACAAATCAGAGGATAAATGCATTCTCTTCGCAGATGACCTGTGCCTGCAGTCACCCCCAGCCTACACCAGAGCCTGGACCTGCTAGAGTAGTAATGTCAGTCATGGGCCCTAGCAGTAAACCCCAGAAAAACTAAAGTAATGTTTTTTCCAGAGAAGATCCTGATCTCAGGAAATTAGACCAAAGTTCTCAATTGGTAAAAAATATATCACACACTACAATTACTTAGGTTTAAAAATAAGCTAAACTAGACGCCTAAATGAGGCAGAGAATGAACAGAGAATGCATTCTACGCCACACCAATTGAACTTTAAATGGGAGCAAGTTGTGGGGTCCACACCTCATTGAAACCCTGCATGCAGAGTTGTGTAAGATTTCCCTTGCATGTCCAGAGGAAAAACTACAAACAATGCATGCAGGGCAGAATTAGGACAATATTCAAATTCAAATAGAGCAGCCTGCCATAAGATGAGGAACAGTGTCTGACAGACCAACCAACCGGGCACCTGTCCTCTATGCCTCTTGTTATTGTATGGTTATTTTTTTACTATTGATTGTCTTTTACTGATTGTCCCATTGACAATCTTTATTATATTATTTTAATTGTGTTAATATTGTAAGTTAATCAATTACAGTGCACATTACTTGTTATACAATTTTGTTTTGTTTTAGTATATTATAATTTCCCCATTTTCTGAGGCATTGATATATTCAATTTCGAAGATTTTACTGAGCTACAGTTCATAGAAGGAAATCAGTCAATAGAAAAAAAAATTGTTAGGCCTTCATCTATGGATTTCTCATGACTGGGCAGGGGCGCAGCCATCGGTGGGTCTGGCTCCCCAGTGGGTGAGTGGAAAACCACACTACAGGCTGATCCAACTTTGATGTAATGTCCTTAAAACAAGTCAAAATGAGGCTCAGTAGTGTGTGTGGCCTCCACGTGCCTGTATGACCTCCCTACAACACCTGGGCATGCTCCTGATGAGGTGGAGGATGGTCTCCTGAGGGATCTCCTCCCAGACCTGGACTAAAGCATCCGCCAACTCCTGGACAGTCTGTGGTGCAACTGTGGTGGATGGAGCGAGACATGATGTCCCAGATGTGCTCAATTGGATTCAGGTCTGGGGAACGGGCAGGCCAGTCCATAGCATCAATGCCTTCCTCTTGCAGGAACTGCTGACACACTCCAGCCACTTGAGGTCGAGCATTGTCTTGCATTAGGAGGAACCCAGGGCCAACCGCACCAGCATATGGTCTCACAAGTGGTCTGAGGATCTCATCTCGGTACGTAATGGCAGTCAGGCTACCTCTGGCGAGCACATGGAGGGCTGTGCAGCCCCCCCAAAGAAATGCCACCCCACACCATGACTGACCCACCGCCAAACCGGTCATGCTGTAGGATGTTGCAGGCAGCAGAACGTTCTCCACGGCGTCTCCAGACTCTGTCACGTGCTCAGTGAGAACCTGCTTTCATCTGTGAAGAGCACAGGGCGCCAGTGGCAAATTTGCCAATCTTGATATTCTCTAGCAAATGCCAAACGTCCTGCACGGTGTTGGGCTGTAAGCACAACCCCCACCTGTGGACGTCGAGCCCTCATACCACCCTCATGGAGTCTGTTTCTGACCTGTTTGAGCAGACACATGCACATTTGTGGCCTGCTGGAGGTCATTTTGCAGGGCTCTGGCAGTGCTCCTCCTGCTCCTCCTTGCACAAAGGCAGAGGTAGCGGTCCTGCTGCTGGGACGTTGCCCTCCTATGGCCTCCTCCACATCTCCTGATGTACTGGCCTGTCTCCTGGTAGTGCCTCCATGCTCTGGACCCAACGCTGACGGACACAGCAAACTTCTTGCCACAGCTCGCATTGGTGTTCCATCCTGGATGAGCTGCACTACCTGAGCCACTTATGTGGGTTGTAGACTCCGTCTCATGCCACCACTAGAGTGAAAGCACCACCAGCATTCAAAAGTGACCAAAACATCAGCCAGGAAGCATAGGAACTGAGGAGTGGTCTGTGGTCACCACCTGCAGAACCACTCCTTTATTGGGGGTGTCTTGCTAATTGCCTATAATTTCCACCTGTTGTCTATTCCATTTGCACAACAAGCATGTGAAATTTATTGTCAATAAGTGTTGCTTCCTAAGTGGACAGTTTGATTTCACAGAAGTGTGATTGACTTGGAGTTACATTGTGTTGTTTAAGTGTTCCCTTTATTTTTTTGAGCAGTGCATAATTTTCTTCTCACATCTATCTATGCGCTCTCCTCCTCTCACCTTTTCCCTTCGCTTGTGGACTTCAGTGCACAACGCAACACATTAGCTGACAGGCGAAAAAAAAACTTTCCTAGCCAAACCTTCATATCATGACCGTTAACCACTACACACAGCCTACATCATTTTCAATACAGCTACTATAACTAACACATTAGTACACCCACAAACAATCATGCAGTACAGTCAGCAGCAAAGGGTTTAGCAATTACATCATCTGGCCCCTGTGGCAATAAAATAATACAATCAAAAGCTCCAGTGTTCCAATGATGGATAGCCATAGCCAATTAGCTAACATACAGTAGCATCCCTCTTGGTTTGAGCAGGGTGGTTGAGTAGGCTAACCTCACTAGTTGCATTCGATGCTAGCTAAGTAAGTGAAAAAAATATATACTACAAAATTACAGCCCTCTCTCTTGCTTCTCCTTATTTTTTGGAAGAAATTAATTTGTTAAAAACTATTGTCTTTCTCGTCGAGTTAACTACTCACCACATTTTATGCACTGCAGTGCTAGCTAGCTGTAGCTTATGCTTTCAGTACTAGATTCATTCTCTGATCCATTGACTGGGTGGACAACATGTCAGTTCATGCTGCAAGAACTCTGATAGGATGTCCTCCAACCTCTAAGTTGTCATGACTTACTGTGTAAGTCTATGGAAGGGGGTGAGAACCATGAGCCTCCTAGGTTTTGTATTGAAGTCAATGTACCCAGAGGAGGACAGAAGCTAGCTGTCCTCTGGCTACACCATGGTGCTACCCTAAAGGGTGCTGTTGAGGCTACAGTGGACCTTCATTACAAAAGTGAATTTTAATCAATTATTAGGTGACTTGAATATATCTAAAAACGCCCGATAAAAATGGTGAACCATTAAACTTATTCAATTCACTGATGACGATGGTCCTCCCCTTGCTCCTGAGGAGCCTCCACCGACCTGGCAGAATTAACAAGCTGCCAGGCTCGCCAGGGCTTTCTAACCAATCCTACCAGTATCCCTTGAGAAAGGCAGCAGCTGAAACGCCAGGGCTAGCTGAATTACCACTACACACAGTGTATGTAGCTCCTTTCTGAATTATATTGATATCAATAACTGCAAAGACTAAGCAAGGACAAAATGTATTGTTAGGGTCATTCCATTCTATTTCAATCACTATTTGACCGCACCCCTTTCAGGACCTGAATGCCAAAACATTCAGGAGATAAGAGGTGCCCAAAGTTCCCATTTGCTATACCCCACCATACCATGATACATACCACACTCCACCACTGTTTTGAAAGACTCCTCACCACTGTTTTGAAAGACACAACAGCTAATGGACTATATTCTACCGTTTACGTGCAGTCTTAGGTCTGTTTAATCTGCCGTCTTGGGCATAGCGAAGTTTGGTTTGGTATTGTAAATATTATGCTGGGTGTATGGTTTTGTTGGTGGTCTCTATGTACGAGCATGTGGAAATGTATTTCCTCCCCAGAGGACAATAAAAATCTAGTCTTATCAAATCTAAAACAATACCCCAGGGAGCTTCTCTAGGTCTCTAGGACATCTGGACAAATTCCCAGGTGGAGCCTTACTAGCCTAGAGCAAGACTCCATTGACTTATTGCTGAGTACAGACTCTGTGCACACAATAACCTATGAAGATACAAATAACAGAGTAAATTACAGAGAGACCATTCTAATTATAAAAGGTGTTCTCATCTCTTCTCTCTCATGAGGACTGCCACAGGAATGGAAGAACCAGAGTTACCTCTGCTGCAGAGGGTAAATTCATTAGGGTTACCAGCCTCAGATTATTGCAGCCCAAATAAATGCTTCACAGAGTTCAAGTAACAGACACATCTCAGCATCAACTGTTCAGAGGAGACTGTGTGAAATCAAGCCTTCATGGTCAAATTGCTGCAAAGAAACCACAACTAAAGGACACCAATATGAAGAAGAAACAACAAACACAAGCATTGGACATTAGATAATTACCATTAGATAATGGTAATATGTCCTTGGTCTGGGTTCCAAATTGGAGATTTTTGGTTCCAACCACCGTGTCTTTGTGAGACATGGTGTGGGTAAACAGATGATCTCCACATGTGTATTTCCAACCGGAAAGAATGGAGGAAGTGTGATGGTGTGGGGGTGCTTTTCTGGTGACACCGTCAGTGATTTATTTAGAATTCAAGGCACACATAACCAGCATGGCTACCACAGAATTATGCAGCGATACACCATCCCATCTGGTTCGGGCTTAGTGGGACTATCATTTGTTTTTCAACAAGACAATGACCCAACACACCTCCGGGTGGTGTAAGGGTTATTTTTACCAAGGAGAGAGATGGAGTGCTGCATCAGATGACATGTCCTCCACAATCACCCGACCTCAACTAAAATTGAGATGGTTTGGGATAAGTCGGACCACAGAGAGAAGGAAAATCAGCCAACAAGTGCTCAGCATATGTGGGAACTCCAAAACTGTTGGAAAAGCATTCCAGGTGAAGTTGGTTGAGAGAATGCCAAGAGTGTGCAAAGCTGTAATTAAGGCAAAAGGTGGCTATTGGAAGAATCCCTAATATAAAACATATTTTGATTTGTTTAACACTTTTTTGGTAACTACACGATTCCATATGTGTTATTTCAAAGTTGATGTCTTCACTATTATTCTACAATGTAGAACATGGCAAAAATACAGAAAAACCCTTGAATGAGTAGGTGTTCTAATACTTTTGACAGGTCGTATATACAGCTGCAATTCAGAGAGAGGGGACTCGAAGGAATAAGAGACGAATAAGAGTCCCAAATGGCATCCATATTGGCTATGGTGCACTACTTTTGACCAGAGGTCTCCATGTTTACCTTCCAATTTGCTTCTAAGGAAACGGTAACAATCGGTGGTCCAAGAGGCTTTTCTGTGTCTGCAGGCTTTTCTCCAGCTAAAGCAACTAGGCATGTCTGAGCATTGTAGGGCATTAGATTATTGTGGAGGAATGCCTATCAAGTAGGCTACGAGGTAAGGGAGTGATACACCTCACTGGCTGGTGAGACATGATGTAACCATGGAATGACGAGTCACGTTGTGCGTCCCAAATTGCACTCTATTCCCAATACATTGCACTATTTTAACTAAAACTTCAAGTGTTCAATTTACTGTTGCTGACACAGTTGTCCGTGGGGTTGATTTGGAGATTCTGATCAGCTGGTGTTGTTAACTAGGAAGAACACCACCCCATTCTCAATGTTTGAGTTTCTTTCACACTGGCTCTCACCATGAAGCCAGAAGAACAATGATGCATACACCAGGGTTCCCCAACTGGTGATTATATTCCAAGTTTGCTGAGCAAATTAAATAAAAAAGGACTAAACACACCAGAAAATCAGCTCCAAGTGATTTTAATTTGGGAAATCTGTTCCAAGGTATTCCCACACATAATAGAGAGATATACACATGATCATATACAGCACAAAATGTCAGCAAGGTTTGAAATAATTATGTTTTATCTGTTGGGGCCTCGTGTTCAATTTCCAGTCTACAAATTATTTGTTATTATGCTCCGGCTCACTGACCATCCATTCAAGAAAAGATTGGCCCACGGCTGAATCTAGTTCATGATCCCTGATATACACCATTGGGCCTGTACATATTTTAAACATGAATCACCACCTGCAGAGGTTATACAAGCAATGGCCACTACTGTAGCCAGAATCATTATTTGGTTGACATTATCCTACATTGGCCGGCCAATTCATACCATCCCTAGCCTGAAGACCCAACTTTGAATTCTAATTCTTTGGACATAAATGAGCGTTTGGATCATTTAAGTTCTCTCACGACCTCTACAAGCCAGAATACTGAATAAAATGATACTTTCCCGGTTATCCGTGTTGTTGGTCCTTTCGCAGGTACGAATCTGAGACAAAATATCCACAGACTATTATTATCAACCAGTCGTTCAGTATTCTGGTCTGTATATCGTTTGTATTTCCAATACTGATGCAATACACACGTGACAAACACTTGCAAATATGGCAGAGCCTAGACGAACGGCAAACACTTCCAGCTGATTGCGTGGAAACATGCTTCGGTCAACAACATTTGGTTACGTTCAGCTATCGTTTACATATTGGGCATCACCGACGCGTCAACAGATTCAGAATACACCGACAGAACCTACACGCAAAAAGTTGGGCAAACAATACTTTCCTGTGGATACCCCATCTCCTACAGCCAAAAGGACCAACAGCATGTACAACCGGTAGAGTAAGTACTCAACATTCTGTCTTGTAGAGAATATTGCATATCTATTTATTTTTTTACAGCAACTTCTTTCAGACCAATATCTGTGAAGTAACCATGGTAACAATATTATGTTTAGGCAAGAATAACCCCTAGTGTGGTAGCCTTATCTATCTATATCGGATATTCAAATGCTGAAATGATAAACAGCCATTATTTAAAGATGCACTATGCCGAAATCCCTCCGCCATTTCCTGGTTGATACAATTCTAATAGTTTGCCTAATTTCAGTTGTTGTGGCAAAACAAGCAAGTATACTGTAGAGAATCACTGTACCATTTAAACTGTTGTGAAATATATTTTCCATAACCCAAAATATTGTATTTTCAGCTGTTTGAAGCTGGTGTACAAAACTGAAGGTGAAAGATGCAAAAACAAAACTTAAGCACTGTACCGGTTAAAGGCAGAAGACACATTTCAGTTGAATGCAAGCAGATGTACAGCTGACTAGGGATCCCCTTTCCCTCAATGACAACAATAGGCTTACATCCTTTATGGAATAATAAAAAAACAACAACATTAGGCTACATTCCGTTAATGCAAACCCGTTGAGACCAGAGACGGTCTCAAACATGCAAACCTATTCTGTAACATTTACATTGCAACAACATGTTATGTATCCAGGTTTACCTTGGATTCAGACTTTTGTTTCTAGATTTTCTTGAGGAATAACATGAGCCTTTGTTTTCCATCCAGACTATCCCTTTCAAACATCCTTTAATCGTTGCAGTTTGGCTCAATTATTATTTACATCACATTGAAATACTATCTCGCATTCAAAATAATAATAGAACGCTCCAGTGGTTGATGTGCTCATCAAAATCAGCTGTTCTGTGTTAGTCTGGAAAGACGCCACTTGCATGCGTTTAGAGAGCTGAGAACTAGTATTCTGCAAGCAGCACCAAAGATGACGAATCCTTCAAAATAAAAGGCCGCATTTCAAAACATTGCTATGTGGATAACTAACTCAAACGGTATTATATATTTTAAATCAATGTCCATTTTTATTGTGCTTACAAGCAAATGCAAGACTGACTTTATGGAAATAAAATCACAAATTCGCTTCAATTTTTTTTGTGAAAAATACAATGTTCAGAACATTGGGCTTTAGAGAAAAAAACTATTATACATGCCGAAGTAAAAGTGGGGTTGGGATTACACAGTAGGGTCTGTAGAATCTATATATGGTGGCTAAAATACCCAGCAGCAGGGTAGCCTTGTGGTTAGAGCATTGGACTAGTAACCGAAAGGTTGCACGTTTTAATCCCCAAGCTGACAATGTACAAATCTGTCGTAATGCCCCTGAACAGGCAGTTAACCCACTGTTCCTAGGCCGTCATTGAAAATAAGAATGTGTTTTTAACTGACTTGTCTAGTAAAATAAAGTTTAAAAAAAAGAAGAACATGTATAGGCCCCTATAGTGTATTGCATTGGGACCAATGGGTGGAGTAGAAAGTGCTGCTGGGTATTTAACCCATGGCAAAAATAATAGTTTTTTTCTCTATAAGCCAATAAGTCACTCATGTACAGTGTATTGCATTGCAGAGAATGGGGTGGGTGGAGTAAGGAGTCACAAGCACTCTTTAATAAACCTGTTGGTCGTCACAAGAGACCATTTATGTTTTACAAACTGTTGAGTAATTGTAATTACGTATAGTTGTAATTTTATTAAAAGTGTATTTCTTTAAATATAGCCTACCCAGTAGCTTTCAACATACCAGTATGTGTGTAAACGTTCAGAAATAATAGTGGTATAGATAATACAATTTTGAAAATGAAAGTGTGTCAAATTATCCATTTATTTATTCAAAGGCAGTTGCAATACTGTGAAAAACAATTGTTTTGCACCATAGTGCTACAAAAACAACAAGCCTGCATAATATCCTGCTGCTAGCATAATGGTAATGGGGCATCATGAATAGGGACAACCCCCTAAAACAATTAACGTAACACTACTGCCACCTGCTGTTTAGATGGGGTCGTATTATGAAATAATTATCATGTTTTAGAGTGAATTCAGGTCTGAGTTACGTGCTGGTAAATTGAGCTTTATTGCCATTTTATGCACTTTTCTCTCTACAGTATTCTTACCTTGAACACAATGGTCCAATGCAGCCATTTTTAACTCAATATCAAATCATGTGATTGTTTTAATAAATAATAATACAAAAAAATTGCTTCTTAGCAAAGATACATTTCTCAAGCAAGAATTTTGCTCGGACTGTCTGGGAGTGGCCTGAGTGGGGAGGGGAAAACTCTCTTTAGGCAGAGGGGTATGGAACTCTCTTTCGTGTCACAAGGCAGGTCAAAACTCTATCCCACCCAAAACAGGCTGAAATTCCAGGTGGTCTTTTCAAATAACTCTTACACTAAAAGGGCACTAACATCATTTTCATAATTCCACAGATTTATTCTAACATCATAGTGTGGAAATATAAATCTATTTTTTGACCGCACTGGGCATGTAAGCATGAGGAAACATGTGACAGCCACCTATTCGTTTGGGACAGAGACAATAGAAATGGAACTGTGGGAGAGGTGTGTCCACAGGGACTGTACGCCATATTCTGACCTTGACTTAATTCCCCTCATGATTCACCACCCTATGAGAAAGGAAACCATGAAAATGATTGAGTACCTGTCAGTTCCAAGTCGAAAAACATATACTATGTCCGATAGAAATAATACCATTCTCCATGCACTGTAATGTATGCATTGATAACAGCTAGGCAAAAGAGTAATCCGTTTGGAGAAGAGGATTGTAATTACAAATAGAAATTGAGACCATTTTTCCTTGTGATCGCTGCAGAAGAATGTAAATCCAGTCATATGGAAGCAAACTGAAATCATATCAAAATGACATCTATTCATTTGTGGCCCTTTTTTCCACAGTGAAGTAGGCTATATATAGCCATGCCATTATTCAGAACTTTAATTGTATGTCCTCATAATTTGCTGGTATGAAATTTGGAGACCCTATCTATAGTCTTCTGTAGCACTGAACCTACCAAGTTGATTTATGCTCTCTATGTTTTTAATTATATGCCCAGGCTTTTCTGTTTTTTTTAATTGACATTTTTTACAATTTCATCATGTATCATGTTAGATATTAGCCATTATTGGGAGCCACGGTCACTGTAACACACACATACAACTGTCACTTTTTAGTTTCCCTCAATTTGTAGCCTACATTTAGCATCATTCAAGTACATTATATTCCGTTTGCCTTTCTTTCCTCAGTCACGCGGTGTAGTTGTTCCTGAGTGTCGCTAGCATTAGTGGATCATATTGGACTAACATTGTGCAACATTTGGTACATGTAGCCTGTTTGGTTCCTTATGGAACTCAGACTCGTAGCAGTTTAAACCTGGAGCTTGGCGCATGGTTCATGACGACTGGATCATTGTCATTACAGTTTCATGATTAGTGAGGATTAGGGTAAATTTATAGGACTATTATTATTAAACTCCTTTTGTACACTTTTCTCATCTTCCAATATTTCATAGATTGACTTGAATATGGCAACTTTTAGGATGAATAAAACCACTGTATTTTTGATTTGTTAATATATTTATTGCGCAAAGGCTCTCCACAGCACTTCATAAATACTTTTCTAACCCTAACTAATCTACAAAAATCTACCAATTGGTGCTGAAACATAGAGGAACACGCATATTTTTTAGATGGTTTTCTTTCATTGATCCCTAAAATTCTGAATCCTATTGAATGAAATATGTTGGCTAGTAAGTGGGGTTTTCAGCAGTTTAATTAAATGTATTCAGTATTCATATATTCATATATATATATAAATAAAAAGAAGGCTTATACGTGAAAACGCCCTTAGTCTGAGTCGGCCCCCTAATATGCATATAATCTGTACAAATTATTCAGACTATCGTTTGTCAAGACTATCATTTGTCAGGACTGAATAGAAGACTAGCTGAATACTGGGAGAGGCCATTTATACACATGCCTGGTGCCCAAATTGATGACGTATGTCGCGCAGCTGAGAGTTGAGTGGAGACGAATGGATTCAGTTCAGACATTCATCCTGAACTAGCTAGCTAGTTTATACATGTTGCTAGAAACCACAGTGAGAATTTGAAACATGTCTGGAACATGGGTGAGTGTTCAGGATAGTGATGAGAAGATATTGTAGACTTGTTCAGTCAAAACAAGCATTCATTTGAATCAGTAATGCCCAGAGCACGCAGGACTCCCTACCGGCGGACGATGAACTGAAAACTCTAGAGTCTTGATTCTTCAAGCTTCTTGTTTACATGTCGTTTACCACAGGGGCTTACTGGAACTGTCTGAGAATGTGCTTTAAGCAATGTACATTTGTTGAGTGCTAGGCATACACATATGATTATTCTTGATACATTTGAAACAAGGTCTAGTTGTGGCCGAAACCATACAATATTGTGAATGACTCTTGGTGGAATGTATTACTTCACTGCTGTGAGAGATAAACGATTCGTTCTCACTTTCAATTTTTTTTCAGCAGAGGCTGTGTATGTTTTGGTTCTACAAACCTGTCTCCATCATAACATTCAATAATCAATTAATTGCATTCATTCTTGCACAAAGCGATCAATTTCAGTTGGACATTTTCATTTTTCTTCTCTATGCAGCCAGCAGCACAATCTATTTTCCTGTGTGCATATACAGCACCAGTCAAAAGTTTGGACACACCTACTAATTCAAGGGTTTTTCTGTATTTTTGCTATTTTCTATATTGTAGAATAATAGTGAAGACATCAAAACTATGAAATAACTCATGGAATTATGTAGTAACCAAGAAAGTGTTAAAGAAATCAATCTTAATTTTATATTTGAGATTCTTCAAAGTAGCCACCTTTTGCCTTGATGACAGCTTTGCACAATCTTGGCATTCTCTTATCCAGCTTCATGAGGAATACATTTCAATTAACAGGTGTGCCTTGATAAAGAGTGAATTTATGTGATTCCTTTCCTTCTTAATGCTATGAGGCAATCAGTTGTGACAAGGTAGACATGAAGGTCAGTCAATGCGGAACATTTTGGAAAAACTTTGAAAGTTTCTTCAAGTGTAGTCGCAAAAACTATCAAGCGCTATGATGAAACAGGGTCTCATGAGGACCGCCACAGGAAAGGAAGACCCAGAATTACTTCTGCTGCAGAGGATAAGTTCATTAAATCAAATCAAATTGTATTGGTCACATACACATAGTTAGCAGATGTTAATGTGTAGCGAAATGCTTGTTCTTCTATTTCCGACAATGCAGTAATATCTAACAAGTAATCTAAGAAATTCACAACAACTAACTTATACACACAAATGTAAAGGGATGAATAAGAATATGTACATATAAATACAAGTGGAAAAATACAGTATAAATACAGTGGAGAACAAGTATTTGATAAACTGCCGATTTTTGCAGGTTTTCCTACTTACAAAGCATGTAGAGGTTTGTAATTGTTATCATAGGTACACTTCACTTCAAATCCAGAAAATCACATTGTATGATTTTTAAGTAATTAATTTGCATTTTATTGCATGACATAAGTATTTGATCACCTACCAACCAGTAAGAATTCCGGCTCTCACAGACCTCCTAGTTTTTCTTTAAGAAGCCCTCCTGTTCTCCACTCATTACCTGTATTAACTGCACTTGTTTGAACTTGTTACCTGTATAAAACACTCCTGTCCACACACTGAATCAAACAGACTCCAACCTCTCCACAATGGCCAAGACCAGAGAGCTGTGTAAGGACAACAGGGTTAAATTGTAGACCAGCACAAGGCTGGGATGGGATACAGGACAATAGGCAAGCAGCTTGGTGAGAAGGCAACAACTTTTGGCGCAATTATTAGAAAATGGAAGAAGTTCAAGATGACGGTCAATCATCCTCGGTCTGGGGCTCCATGCAAGATCTCACCTCGTGGGGCATCAATGATCATGAGGAAGGTGAGGGATCAGCCCAGAACTACACGGCAGGACCTGGTCAATGACCTGAAGAGAGCTGGGACCACAGTCTCAAAGAAAACCATTAGTAACACACTACGCCGTCATGGATTAAAATCCTGCAGCACACGCAAGGTCCCCCTGCTCAAGCCAGCACATGTCCAGGCCCATCTGAAGTTTGCCAATGGCCATCTGGATGATCCAGAGGAGGCATGGGAGAAGGTCATGTGGTCTGATGAGACACAAATAGAGCTTTTTGGTCTAAACTCTACTTGCCGTGTTTGGAGGAAGAAGAAGGATGAGTACAACCCCAAGAACACCATCCCAACCGTGAAACATGGAGGTGGAAACATCATTCTTGGGTAATGTTTTTCTGCAAATGGGACAGGATGACTGCACCGTATTCAGGGGAGGATGGATGGGGCCATGTATCGCAAGATCTTGGCCATCAACCTCCTTCCCTCAGTAAGAGCATTGAAGATGTGTCGTGGCTGGGTCTTCCAGCATGACAATGACCCGAAACACACAGCCAGGGCAACTAAGGTGTGGCTCCATAAGAAGCATCTCAAGGTCCTGGAGTGGCCTAGCCAGTCTCCAGACCTGAACCCAATAGAAAATCTTTGCAGGGAGCTGAAAGACCGTATTGCCCAGCGACAGCCCCGAAACCTGAAGGATCTGGAGAAGGTCTGTATGGAGGAGTAGGCCAAAATCCCTGCTGCAGTGTGTGCAAACCTGATCAAGACCTACAGGAAACATATGATCTCTGTAATTGCAAACAAAGGTTTCTGTACCAAATATTAAGTTCTGCTTTTCTGATGTATCAAATACTTGTCATGCAATAAAATGCTAATTAATTATTTAAAAATCATACAATGTGATTTTCTGGGTTTCTGTTGTAGATTCCGTCTCTCACAGTTGAAGTGTAACTATGATAAAAATTACAGACCTACATGCTTTGTAAGTAGGAAACACTGCCAATTTGGCAGGTTATCAAATACTTGATCTCCCCACTGTATATGGATGAGCGATGGCCATGCGAGTCACGCCCTGACCTTAGTTATCTTTGTTTTCCTTATTATTTTGGTTAGGTCAGGGTGTGACGAGGGTGGTATGTGTGTTTTTATCTTGTCTGGAGTTTTTTGTACATCTATGGGGTTTTGGTTTGTCTAGGTATATATACAGTGCCTTGCGAAAATATTCAGCCCCCTTGAACTTTGCGACCTTTTGCCACATTTCAGGCTTCAAACATAAAGATATAAAACTGTATTTTTTTTGTGAAGAATCAACAACAAGTGGGACACAATCATGAAGTGGAACGACATTTATTGGATATTTCAAACTTTTTTAACAAATCAAAAACTGACCTCTCTGGTCGTCCTCCCGATGTCAGTGTCCTTTTGGCTTAGGAGTCTGTTCCCTCACCCTTTGCTCTGGAAGGGGTCTTCTGAGGACAGACAGCTCAGAGCTCACAGCCTCGGAATGAAACCCTTTAGATACCACGATTCAATGGGAGATGAAGGCTAGGTGGTTCAACTTGAATTCACCCGCTTAGACACAGCTACTCATTCGTAGCTTGGGTAGAAAATTATTTCTTTGTCTTCAAACTTGCGTTGCATTCTGGGTTCGTTGACTTTTTAGACCTTGCTGCAGCTTGGGACACAGTCTTCTCTGTGAATTCTTTACTCACAGGTTTTATACCCTTGGGTCAGAAGTGGGCGTAACCGCCTTTAGGGCAATTCTCTGGGCGTACCAAGTTAATGAGGGCAAGGTCTAGATTTCACTAAAATCCAATGTTAGACAACTTAACATTTCATCTTCCCCAAAACATTCCCTTTGATTTGGACATTTTCCACAAAAAGTACAATGTATAAACATGAATCATACACTAGGAAATCTCTTCATGTTACAATGTTTTCGTAATAACGTCATCTATTAACCTTTTAATAACAAAACAAAAATGACATACATTCTCATATTCCATCTATGGTCATGACCACCATTGTGGCTGATGGAAACCATTGTTCCAAAGTCGCTTTATTTCAAGTTTAATGTTCTGGGGCTGGTTCTCCATAGTAACAGGACAAAGGAATTTGTCTGTGCCCTGAGATTTACCAGGGGTGTGAGGGGTCATAAAACCCCCCATATCTTCAGACCCCTAGACCTCTCCTCCTCTGTTGGGGTTGAGAGATAATCTGTAGGGTTGTACTCTCCTGTAACCTGACCTGGTCAGGACAGTCATGATAAATGGAAGATTCGATATAGGCCGATTTTATTTTTTATATTTTCTGGGTCAAGGTTTGGCTTTTTCAAGAGAGACTTTATTACTGCCACTTTTAGTGAGTTTGGTACACATCCGGTGGATAGAGAGCCATTTATTATGTTCAACATAGGAGGGCCAAGCACAGGAAGCAGCTCTTTCAGTAGTTTAGTTGGAATAGGGTCCAGTATGCAGCTTGAAGGTTTAGAGGCCATGATTATTTTCATTATTGTGTGAAGAGAAATAGTACTAAACACTTGAGTGTCTCTCTTGATCCTAGGTCCTGGCAGAGTTGTGCAGACTCAGGACAACTGAGCTTTGAAGGAATACGCAGATTTAAAGAGTCCGTAATTGGCTTTTTTTCCTCAAAGAAGTTCATGAATTTATTACTGCTGAAGTGAAAGCCATCCTCACTTGGGGAATGCTGCTTTTTAGTTAGCTTTGGGACAGTATCAAAAATAAATGTTGGATTGTTCTTATTTTCCTCAATTAAGTTGGAAAAATAGGATGATCGAGCAGCAGCGAGGGCTCTTCGATACTGCACAGTACTGTCTTTCCAAGCTAGTCGGAAGACTTCCAGTTTGTTGTGGCGCCATTTCCGTTCCAATTTTCTGGAAGCTTGCTGTATACCAAGGAGCTAGTTTCTTATGAGAAATGTTTTTAGTTTTTAGGGGTGCAACTGCATCTAGGTTATTGCATCAAGGTTAAATTGAGTTCCTCAGTTAGGTGGTTAACTGATTTTTGTCCTCTGACGTCCTTGGGTAGGCAGAGCGAGTCTGGAAGGGCATCAAGGTATCTTTGTGTTGTCTGTGAATTTATAGCACGACTTTTGATGCTTCTTGGTTGGGGTCTGAGCAGATGATTTGTTGCAAATGTAATGAAATGGTGGTCCTATAGTCCAGGATTATGAGGAAAAACATTAATATCCACATTTATTCCATGGGACAAAACTAGGTCCAGAGTATGACTGTGGCAGTGAGTAGGTCCAGAGACATGCTGGACAAAACCCACTGAGTCGATGATGGCTCCGAAAGCCTTTTGGAGTGGGTCTGTGGACTTTTCCATGTGTATATTAAAATCACCAAAAATGTGAATATTATCTGCTATGACTACAAGGTCCGATAGGAATTCAGGGAACTCGATGAGGAATGCTGTATATGGCCCAGGAGGCCTGTAAAACAGTAGCTATAAAAAGTGATTGAGTAGGCTGCATAGATTTCATGACTAGAAGCTCAAAAGACGAAAACGTATTTTTTTTGTTGTAAATTTTAAATTTGCTATCGTAAATGTTAGCAACACCTCCGCCTTTGCGGAATGCACGGGGGATATGGTCACTCGTGTAACCAGGAGGTGAGGCCTCATTTAACACAGTAAATTCATCAGGCTTAAGCCATGTTTGAGTCAGGCCAATCACATCAAGATTATGGTCAGTGATTAGTTCATTGCCTTTGAAGTAAGGGATCTAACATTAAGTAGCTCTATTTTGAGATGTGAGGTATCACGATCTCTTTCAATAATGGCTGGAATGGAGGAGGTCTTTATCTAGTGAGATTGCTAAGGCGAACACCGCTATGTTTAGTTTTGCCCAACCTAGGTCGAGGCACAGACACGGTCTCAATGGGGATAGCTGAGCTGACTACACTGACTGTGCTAGTGGCAGACTCCACTAAGCTGGCAGGTTGGCTAACAGCCTGCTGCCTGGCCTGCATCCTATTTCATTGTGGAGTTAGAGGAGTCTATGTTGCTAGATAAGTTGAGAGCACCCCTCCAGCTAGGATCGAGTCCGTCACTCCTCAGCAGGCCAGGCTTGGTCCTGTTTGTGGGTGAGTCCCAGAAAGAGGGCCAATTATCTACAAATTCTATCTTTTGGGAGGGGCAGAAAACAGTTTTCAACCAGCGATTGAGTTGTGAGACTCTGCTGTAGAGCTCATCACTCCCCCTAACTGGGAGGGGGCCAAAGACAATTACTCGATGCCGACACATCTTTCTAGCTGATTTACACGCTGAAGCTATTTTGCACTTGGTGACCTCTGACTGTTTCATCCTAACATCGTTGGTGCTGACGTGGATATCAATATCTCTATACTCTATACACTCACCAGTTTTAGCTTTAGCCAGCACCATCTTCAGATTAGCCTTAACGTCGGTAGCCCTGCCTCCTGGTAAACAGTGTATGATTGCTGGATGATTCGTTTGAAGTCTAGTACTGCGGGTAATGGAGTCGCCAATGACTAGGGTTTTCAATATGTCAGAGCTAATGGTGGGAAGCTTCAGCGTCTCAGATCCCGTAACAGGAGGAGTAGAGACGAGATAAGGCTCGGCCTCTGACTCCGACTCGCTGCTTACTGGGGAAAACCAGTTGAAAGTTTCTGTCGGCTGAATGAGCGACACCGGTTGAGCATTCCTACAGCATTTCCCTCCAGAAGCCATGAGAAAGTTGTCCGGCTGCAGGGACCGTGCGAGGGGATTTATACTAACGTTACTATCTGTACTTACTGGTGGCACAGACGCTGTTTCATCCTTTCCTACACTGAAATTACCAAAGTAAGGTAAGTAGAGTTGGCAACAAAACGCACAAAACGCATAGCAACAAGTCTGCAAGTTGTGACCGGAAATGGCGTCCGGTCATGTAAGAAGTAGGATAGGGCAGTGTGCAGTGTGGGATAGGGCAGTGTGATGCCGATTGCATCGTCAGTGGACCTTTTGGGGCGGTAAGCAAATTGGAGTGGGTCTAGGGTATCAGGTAGGGTGGAGGTGATATGATCCTTGACTAGTCTCTCAAAGCACTTCATGATGACAGAAGTGAGTGCTACGGGGCGATAGTCATTTAGTTTAGTTACCTTAGCTTTCTTGGGAACAGGAACAATGGTGGCCATCTTGAAGCATGTGGGGACAACAGACTGGGATAGGGATTGATTGAATATGATTGATTGAAAATGTCTGTAAACATTATAGTTACAGGCCTCGGAAATTGCAACCCAAATAAATGCTTTAGTGTTCAAGTAACAGACATATCTCAACATCAACTGTTCAGAGGAGGCTGCATGAATCAGGCCTTCATGGTCGAATTGCTGCAGAAACCACTACTAAAGGACACCAATAATAAGAAGAGTCTTGCTTGGGCCATGAAACATGAGCAATGGACATGAGACTGGTGTTAATATGTCCTTTGGTCTGATTAGTCCAAATTTGAGATTTTTGGTTCCAACCGCCTTGTCTTTGTGAGACACATAGTAGGTGAACAGATGATCCCTGCATGTGTGGTTCCCACCGTGAAGCATGGAGGAGGTGTGATGGTGTGGGGGTGCTTTGCTGGTGACACTGTCAGTGATTTATTTAGAATTCAAGTCACACAGAATTCTGCAGCAATAAGCCATCCCATCTGGTTTGCACTTAGTCCCACTATCATTTGTTTTTCAACAGGACAATGACCCAACACACCTCCCGGCTGTGTAAGGTCTATTTGACCAAGAAGGAGAGTGACGGAGTGCTCTATCAGATGAACTGGCCTCCACAATCACCCGACGTCCACCCAGTTGAGATGGTTTGGGGTGAGTTGGACCTCAGAGTGAAGGAAAAGCAGTCAACAAGTGCACAGCTATATGTGGGAACTATTTCAAGACTGTTGGAAAAGCAGTCCAGGTGAAGCTGGTTGAGAGAATGCCAAGAGTGTGCAAAGGTGTCATTAAGGCAAAGGGTGGCTACTTTGAAGAATCTAAAATATACAGTGCTGTGAAAAAGTATTTGTCCCCTTCCTGATTTCTTCTTTTTTGCACATTTGTCATAATTAAATGTTTCAGATCAAACAAATTTAAATATTACACAAAGATAACCCAAGTAAACACAAAATGCAGTATAAGTGATGATTTTATTTATTAATGGAAAAAAGCTATCCAAACCTTCATGGCCCTATGTGAAAAAGTAATTGCCTAATAACTGGTTGTAACCACCCTCAGCAGCAACAGCTGCAATCAAGCATCAAGTCTTTCCCATCGCTGTGGAGGAATTTTGGCCCACAATTCTTTGCTGAATTGTTTTAATTCAGCCACATCCGAGGGTTTTCGAGCATGAACCGCCTTTTTAAGGTCACGCCACAGCATCTCAATCGGATTCAAGTCCACACTCAAAAACATATATTTTTTTAAAGCCATTCAGAGGTGGACTTGTTGGTGTGTTTTGGATCATTGTCCTGCTGAAGAGCCCAAGTGCGCTTCAGCTTGAGGTCACGAACTGATGGCCGGACATTCTCCTTCAGGATTCTTTGGTAGAGAGCAGAATTCATGGTCTGGTTTTCACCTTGGAACTCTGCCATGGATGCCATTTTTGCCCAGTCTCTTTCTTATGGTTGAGTCATGAACACTGGCCTTAACTGAGGCAAGTTAGGCCTGCAGTTCTTTAGATGTTGTTGTGGCTTCTTTTGTGACCTCTTGGGTGAGTCGTCGCTGCGCTCTTGGGGTAATTTTGGTAGGCCGGCCACTCCTGGGAAGGTTCACCACTTTTCCAAATTTTCTCCATTTGTGGATAATGGCTCTCACCGTGGTTCGCTGGAGTCCCAAAGATTAAGAAATGGCTTTGTACTTCTCTCCAGACTGATAATGTCAATTACTTTGTTTCTCAGCACAACATGGCAGTAACAGAACATGATAGCAACACATCATGACAACATCACAACATGGCAGCAGCTTAAACATGGCACAAACATTGTTAGGCACAGACAACAGCATGAGGTGAGTAAGACATTTAAACGTGTTAACCCTCGCAAGGCTTCAGGCCCAGACGGCATCCCCAGCCGCGCCCTCAGAGCATGCGCAGACCAGCTGGCCGGTGTGTTTACGGACATATTCAATCAATCCCTATATCAGTCTGCTGTTCCCACATGCTTCAAGAGGGCCACCATTGTTCCTGTTCCCAAGAAAGCTAAGGTAACTGAGCTAAACGACTACCGCCCCGTAGCACTCACTTCCGCCATCATGAAGTGCTTTGAGAGACTAGTCAAGGACCATATCACCTCCACCCTACCTGACACCCTAGACCCACTCCAATTTGCTTACCGCCCAAATAGGTCCACAGACGATGCAATCTCAACCACACTGCACACTGCCCTAACCCACCTGGACAAGAGGAATACCTATGTGAGAATGCTGTTCATCGACTACAGCTCGGCATTCAACACCATAGTACCCTCCAAGCTCGTCATCAAGCTCGAGACCCTGGGTCTCGACCCCGCCCTGTGCAACTGGGTACTGGACTTCTTGACGGGCCGCCCCCAGGTGGTGAGGGTAGGCAACAACATCTCCTCCCCGCTGATCCTCAACACGGGGGCCCCACAAGGGTGCGTTCTGAGCCCTCTCCTGTACTCCCTGTTCACCCACGGCTGCGTGGCCACGCACGCCTCCAACTCAATCATCAAGTTTGCGGACGACACAACAGTGGTAGGCTTGATTACCAACAACGACGAGACGGCCTACAGGGAGGAGGTGAGGGCCCTCGGAGTGTGGTGTCAGGAAAATAACCTCACACTCAACATCAACAAAACTAAGGAGATGATTGTGGACTTCAGGAAACAGCAGAGGGAACACCCCCCTATCCACATCGATGGAACAGTAGTGGAGAGGGTAGCAAGTTTTAAGTTCCTCGGCATACACATCACAGACAAACTGAATTGGTCCACTCACACTGACAGCGTCGTGAAGAAGGCGCAGCAGCACCTCTTCAACCTCAGGAGGCTGAAGAAATTTGGCTTGTCACCAAAAGCACTCACAGACTTCTACAGATGCACAATCGAGAGCATCCTGGCGGGCTGTATCACCGCCTGGTACGGCAACTACTCCGCCCTCAACCGTAAGGCTCTCCAGAGGGTAGTGAGGACTGCACAACGCATCACCGGGGGCAAACTACCTGCCCTCCAGGACACCTACACCACCCGATGTTACAGGAAGGCCATAAAGATCATCAAGGACATCAACCACCCGAACCACTGCCTGTTCACCCCGCTATCATCCAGAAGGCGAGGTCAGTACAGGTGCATCAAAGCTGGGACCGAGAGACTGAAAAACAGCTTCTATCTCAAGGCCATCAGACTGTTAAACAGCCACCACTAACATTGAGTGGCTGCTGCCAACACACTGTCATTGACACTGACCCAACTCCAGCCACTTTAATAATGGGAATTGATGGGAAATGATGTAAATATATCACTAGCCACTTTAAACAATGCTACCTTATATAATGTTACTTACCTACATTATTCATCTCATATGCATATGTATATACTGTACTCTACATCATCGACTGCATCCTTATGTAATACGTGTATCACTAGCCACTTTAACTATGCCACTTTGTTTACTTTGTCTACACACTCATCTCATATGTATATACTGTACTCGATACCATCTACTGTATGCTGCTCTGTACCACCACTCATTCATATATCCTTATGTACATATTCCTTATCCCCTTACACTGTGTATAAGACAGTAGTTTTGGAATTGTTAGTTAGATTACTTGTTGGTTATCACTGCATTGTCGGAACTAGAAGCACAAGCATTTCGCTACACTCGCATTAACATCTGCTAACCATGTGTATGTGACAAATAAAATTTGATTTGAATTACAAAAATATATGACAGTTGTTGGTCAGAGAATTTCTCTGGAGCTACTGAGCCGAAGGAGTGTGTATCAATCCTGCTGTATAACTCATTGAGACAAGCTGCTCAAACTAATGACTAAAATGAACGAGTCACTCAGTTAAAATGTATCATGACAAACTGCTCAGTTCAGAATTTTTTTAAATTGGCTAATAAACAACTAAGGTGGCCCAAATTATGCAAAAATATTCCTGGTTTTAGATTTTGTTTTTCATTGTAAAAATTCAAATTGTTCATAGAAAAACAACGGAAGTTGATGTTTTGAGTCCATGACAATGCTTAAATTCCACAAAATTGGGGTGGTCTGGAAGAAAACTGACACTTGTGAGATTTGTTTATGACCGATTGATGGTGGAACAGGTGAAAATTCCATGTACTTTCAGAATTGTTTGGCGAGCTACTCATATGTGTGCTGCGAGCTACTGGTAGCTTGCAATTTACCTGTTGGAGACCCCTGACATGATATACACTAGCTAGCTACTTCCCTCTCCTTACAGTCTGTAACAATATTTGTGTGGAAGAAAACTCTGTAGCAGGACTATGCAAGCAGCATAGGCAGGACTCTGTACTACAAGGACTCTGTGCTACATTTTGTAATGTAAAACGACAATCATTTATTCCGTTGCACTGCATTTGCAAAAGGTGTGTAGACTCATTTAACGTCACTACCTTATCCCCTTCTGGGAGAGCATGTCCCAACACTCCTCTTTACCATGTTCCGTACACCTCCCCGGTGCCCTCACGAGCACTTCTGACACCAATGTAGAGAAGTCGGGGGTAGCCCATACCGTGGACTGGAACACAGGTCCAGTGACGGTCAAGCCAGCACATTAACCGTCACGCCAAGAGGTCAATAGGTTTTGGGTTAAGGTCGCTTATCTATCTGTTAAACCTGCGAAATGCATTGGCTTTTACTTATGTGTAGTTTATAGCGTAGTTTTGGGAGGTGAGCTTAAAACTTCAGAGGAAACATCTAATTCACAGTTTGTTGCAAATATCACATTTCGAAGTGTTTAGGGTTAAGGTATTAACTCAGAATTCTTATGGTTAGGCATTAACTCTGCATGGTTAAGGTAAGAGTTAAGGTTTGGGATAGGCTTAAAACTAAATATCAAAAACAAGTTTCTATCACTAGATTTGATTATGCAACCTTTGGAATCAGATGCTCACACCTATCCGCCTTCCCCGTCCACACTGTTGAGCAAACCAAAACCTACTTGAAGCTAACAGCGCTCACTGCCCCTAGTGACCAGTTTCCACATCATCTCCCGATGTCTTCAGACATGTGACCTGCCAGGGACATAGAGCCAGGATCATGCCATTCTGCTCACCTGCATCCAATCTTCATTAGCCAAAAGCCTGCCTCACTCACCTGAATACCCTTGCTTAATCAACCACCTTCATATTATTTAAATGGCATCCATCTTCACTTCTTTGTACATCTGCCTAACAAGCAGTTCATACTAGAAGTTCATGCTGAGCCATTGACCCACCACCCCATCGAGTTACCCACCAGGCTTCCTGCACAAAGGGGGGCCAGTTTAACCCCGGTCAATGACCGGGGCCTTCCCCGCCAGCAGGAGGGCCAGTACAATATCGGCCTACGGCAGGGGGTTTGCAACTGGGTCTGACCCTACTTGGAGGTCAGCTACCAACACCAATCCACGACTGGGGGCTGGCCTCCCTGACCACCATCCACGCCAAAACTCTCATACAAAAATCTACCAACTACTATCCCTTCCAACATATTCATCAGATGGCAAGAAGCCAAAATCAAAGAAGCTGTTTTTTCAACTTCTGACTGTCCTCCAAGACTTGCTGAAGTTAGGACTTAGGCTACAGAGCATTCTTAAAACTCTCCATTTTGACTTTAGGAATAGAAAGGAATGCTAGCGCTAGTTGAGGAGAGATCAAAAAGTAAGCAAAAATATTCACCTTAAACACATACATCTTGAAACCATTTCTCCTGATACATGTTTTCATAGTCATAGTGCCTCAGTTTGATGTACTTTGCACTTTGACAATCTACTTTTTCTTTCCTCAGCCAACATTTTTACAGTGGCTTACCATCTGGCTACATAGAGGTCACAACTTTCACAGACATGAACTTTGTACCCTGTGATAGACGACTCTCCTTCCCTGTCCTGACTTCCTAAAGAACATTGCAATTGTTGCCTCTCCTCCCATCACCAGAGGTTAACACTGTACAGATCTGTCAGGAGCATCAAATTAATCAGACCAAAGCTGGAGAGTACTGTTCAGGGTGTATGCGTGCGTGTCTCACAATGCTGTCATACAGGTAATGATTGGTTGGTTGCATTTGCCTTTGGATTCACTCTCCCTGCTTGCATCCAAAATGTCACCCTATTCCCTATGTAGTGTACTACTTTTGATCAGGGCCCATAGGGCTTTGGTCAAAGGTCGGGCACAATATAGGGAAGAGGGTTCCATGTGGGACACAGACCTACCTGATACTCTGGAGGTCTTAGAACAGTGCCTAGGGCATGAGTGTCAGAGATTTTTCAGAAACTGAATCCAAGAGCTGCCTCCAACAGCTGCCTCAGAAATAATACACCTGATTATATAAGGATTTATTGTCAACTGATACCCTTTTTATTGATGAGGTGATGACAGCTTTATTGAGTGTACAGTATGTTTGTTACATTACTGTGATTCTATGGTGATTGAATGTCATGTTCATGTGATTCACTATTTTAGACCAAGGAAGAGCTTCAAGGTTTGCCTACATTCTAGTGCTGTCTGTCATCAGACATAAAATGAAGAAAAGAAGGCTTTGCTCCACTAGATGGTGCTAAAGAGCTTATTATGAGGACATGTGTTCACTCATTGCCCTACAGAGCAGCACACGGTATGAAAACGAACTCTGTTCACTACAGGCAGATATTGGCATTTTGCACATTTATTTAAACTAGGCAAGTCCGTTAAGAACATATTCTTATTTTCAATGATGGCGTACCCCCGGCGACACTGGGCCAATTGTGTGCCACCCTATGGGACTCCCAATCACAGACGGAAGTGATACAGCCTGGATTCAAACCAGGGACTGTAGTGACACCTCTTGCACTGAGATGCAGTGCCTTAAACCACTGCTCCACTCGGAGCCCTACATACCCAAGCAGTAGGTCTGGTCAAGAGCAGACATGGAACAAAGGCATGTTGTACATGTTGTAACAGGGTGAGATTGTATTCTGCACAGTACCAGCATCTCTACTGTTGTGTAACAATTACACAGTTCCAGAACTGCAGGTACTGAAAGATCACGTATGCTCCTACTGCACCACTAGCCTGGTTGCAGATCTGTTTGTGCTGCATAGCCTACTCGCTAACCTGGTCCCAGATCAGTTTGTGCTGTGTGTATATGGCCAATGGTCGTAGGAGTTATAGGGCTATGTACAGATCTGGGTCCAAGCGAGTGGTACTGGAACATAATGATCTAGCTGAAGAAGAAAGAAAATGAAAACTAGTGTAACACAACACAATCCATTTTCAGACAAAACTTCTCTTGTGTATTAATTAGCCCTCTTGCCAAGACAGAGAGAAAATCTAGGTCTGAGTCCCAAATTGCATTCTAATCTCTATTTAGTGCACTGCTTTTGACCAGGGCCCACAGGGCTCTGGTAAAAAATAGTGCACTATATAGGAATACGGTGCCATTTGGGACTTATCCTTGGTCTAGTTGCTGGAGAGCTGATGTCTGGCTCAGGACCAGGGAGAATCAGTGTCCCTGGCCAAAATTTACAACAACAATTTCAATATTTAACTAAACCAACAACAACCAGACAGACAGGAGTAAAAACACTGTATGGGACATTCCACCAAATTAGTACCTTTTCTGTCGTGTAACTCACAACCCCCCCCCCCCCCCTATTTTTAACATTGTCACAAAGAGCACATGTTCAACTTCACAAAAGTCACTTTTCCCATTTTTAAAGAGATTAAATAAAATAATTACTGTAAATGCCAAATAAAGGAACTGGGTCGACTGCAACAGGGTTGACAATTTCATCTTAAATCATCCATAAATCCCCATGTGACAAGGGGAATGGAAGCTTGTTTTCTGCAACAGTGACGGGCAATTGAATACAAGCTTCATAACATCTTTGAATAGTTAAACCCGCAGATTTGGCCTTCATTTTTTGGCTTGCTCCTCAAAAAATGCTGGTGGCCATGACAGAAGTCCTTGCCACCACCAAATCACACCCATCTGTCAGTACCTTGCCTTCAGCTGTTTCCCCACTCAATCACAAACAATCCAAAAAGCTTTGAATAGGTCAGTAGCCTATAGAGTAATGAGAGAAGAATGCAATTGCTGAATTTATGAAGATATTCTAAACTAAGTGTTTTGATAACTTTCATATGTAACAGGTCCATGTAGAAAAAACAATTGTTTACACTAACACCATAGAAGCCATGTTCTGCTAATATAACAACGTGCACCTTTCATTGTCATTCCCAGCCAATGCAGAGACTGTGTCTATCTGCATTTGGCTTCCGAGTGGCGCAGTGGTCTAAGACACAGCATCTCAGTGCAAGCAGCATCACTGCAGTACCTGGTTTGTATCCACATCTGGCTGTGATTGGGAGTCCCATAGGGCGGTGCATAATTGTCCCAGCATCATCAGGGTAAGGCCGTCATTGTAAATATGAATTTGTTCTTAACTGACTTGCATAGTAAAATAACAAAATGTAATCTGGTGGTAATTGGGTTACCTTGGCAAACATGCCAGAGTGGTCATATACAGTTGGAAGTTTACATACTGAGGTTGGAGTCATTAAAACTTGTTTTTCAACCACTCCACAAATGTACATCTACTTAGTGCATGACACAAGACATTTTTCCAACATTAGTGTACAGATAGAGTGAATTATAAGTGAAGTAATCTATCACAATTCCAGTGGGTCAGAAGTTTACATACACTAAATTGACTGTGCCTTTAATTAAACAGCTTGGAAAATTCCCAAAAATGATATCAATGCTTTAGAAGCTTCTGATAGACTAATTGACCACATTTGAGTCAATTGTATGTGTACCTGTGGATATATTTCAAGGCCTACCTTCAAACCCAGGGCCTCTTTACTTAACATCATGGGAAAATCTAAAGAAATCAGCCAAAAATCAGCCAACCTCCACAAGTCTGGTTCATCCTTGGTAGCAATTTCCGAACGCCTGAAGGTACCACGTTCATCTGTACAAACAATAGTACGCAAGTATAACACCATGGGACCACACAGTCGTCATACCTATCAGGAAGGGAACGCGTTCTGTCTCCTAGAGATTAACCTACTTTGGTGCGAAAATCAATGCCAGAACAGCAGCAAAGGACCTTGTGAAGATGCTGGATGAAACCGGTACAAAAGTATCTATCTCTACAGTAAAACGAGTCCTATATGGACATAACCTGAAAGGCTGCTCAGCATGGAAGAAGCAACTGCTCCAAAACATCCATAAAAAAGCCAGACTACAGTTTGCAACTGCATGGGAACAAAGATCATAATTTTTTGAGAAATGTCCTCTGGTCTGATGAAACAGAACTGTTTGGCCATAATGACCATCATTATGTTTGGAGGAAAAGTGGGGATGCTTGCAAGCTGAAGAACACCATCCCAACCGTGAAGCACGGAGATGGCTGCATCATGTTGTGGGGGTGCTTTGCTGCTGGGACAGGTGCACTTCACAAAATAGATGGCATCATGAGGACAGGAAAATGATATTGTGGATATATTGAAGCAACATCTCAATACATAGTCAGGAAGTTAAAGCTTGGTCGCAAATGGGTCTTCCAAATAGACAATGACCCCAAGCATACTTCCAAAGTTGTGGCAAAATCGCTGAAGGACAACAAAGTCAAGGTATTGGAGTGGCCATCACAAAGCCATGACCACAATCCTATAGAAAATGTGTGGGCAGAACTAAAAAAGCATGTGCGAGCAAGGAGGCCTACAAACCTGACTCATTTACACCAGCTCTGTCAGGAGGAATGGGCCAAAATGCACCCAACTTATTGTAGGAAGCTTGTGGAAGGCTACCTGAAACGTTTCACCCAAGTTAAACAATTTAAAGGCAATGTTACCAAATACTAATTGAGTGTATGTCAATTTCTGACCCACTGGGAATGTGATGAAAGAAATAAAAGCTGAAATAAATAATTCTCTCTACTATTATTCAGATATTTCACATTCTTAAAATAAAGTGGTGATCCTAACTGACCTAAGACTGGGAATTTTGAAAAACTGAGCTTAAATGTATTTGGCAAAGGTGTATGTGTAACACTCGTCGTTGCATGAAGAAGGAGTGGACCAAAGCGCAGTGTTGTACGTGTTGATGATTTATTTAAACTGACCACTGAGACAAAACGACAGAATGGAACAAAAACGAAAGTTCTGTCTGGTGCAGACACAAAACAGAAAACAACTACCCACAAAACATATGTGGGGAAAAAGCTATCTAAGTATGGTTCCCAATCAGAGATTATGATAGACAGCTGTCCCTGATTGAGAACGATACTCGGCCAAAACAAAATAACTACAAAAACATAGAAAAAAGAACATAGAATGCCCACCCAAATCACACCCTGACCAAACCAAAAGAGAGACATAAAAAGCTCTAAGGTCAGGGCGTGACAGTATGTAAACTTCCGACTTCAACTGTACCTTCCTATGTGCTCTCCAGTATACACAGGAGTTCCCTGTTCCTGGTGCAGAATACACAGGGTTTCTCCCTCCCCATATTGACTGATACCATTAATTTCAATAATAAATAAAGAGAATATAAGATGTGTCCAGTACAGTTTTAATGCTGAGTGCCAGGTCTCTCTCCATTCAGAGACATCAGTATCAAGCCCGTCTGTCAGTCTGGACGTCATCACATCATCTTGTAAGTCTCCATGTGCTGGCTCCATACATGTTTCTGTGTTCTATTTCCAATGGCAGTTGGGGATAGGTCATGTAATCTGACACACAAACATATACTATGTTGAAGTTTGAACAAGTCAGACTAAACCTACGTAATTCTGTTCTCCCTATCGACGACCGTTGGTGAGCAGGCAAGAGGTGAGGGATGGCAGCGTAAATCAGCTCCTGGCCCCTCATCAAAGATACTGCTCGGTCATATATGCATGTAAGAAGTAGAAAATAACAAATAATGTCAGTTTACATAGATTATCTTTCACAATTGGGTTATCAAAGTAATGAAGTGGGTTGCCTTCTGTATTTGTATAAATGATGAGCCTGTGAAAGCTGTTGCCACTGACAGGTGAAGGTTGTTGGCAGGATGCTTGCAAACATGTGGCTAACTGTTCCATTCATAGGAATGCTCACAGTGAGGGCATGTCTGAATGACATGAGGGCCCCCTTATTGGTCTTCTCTGTGCTGCATGTTCAGCTACAAACTGGACATCTCTCGAACAACTGCAGCAACCAATCTTGTTGACTGGGAGGGCCCGTGACAGGGTGATATAGAGTAATAGACAGCCAAGTGGTAAATTGTATTTTGCTCTAAAGAAAGGGCGAAGTATTTTGCTATTGCACTCTACTAGTTGCATCTGCTTGGCTGGGGAATTAGCCTACTAGTTTATCAAGCTGGGTATTTTTTCATTCAAATATTTAACACACATTACCTGTCGTAGTTGATGAAGCCGTCAGTGACCCGTTCACTGCCCTGATGACACAATCAGAGGCCTCGTGATGGTGTGTTCTTTTCATAGGAGTCGAGGGAGACTTTGGGAACAATGGATGTGTCGTCACAAGGGTACTTGTGTCACATGACACACTTTCATTCTGAGGTCTACACCGGCCAAATCCGGATGACGCTGGGCCAAATGTGTGCCGCCCTATTGGATTTCTAATAACAGCTGGTTGTGATACAGTTTGGATTCGAACCAGGGTGTCTGGAGTGACACCTCTACCTCTGAGATGCAGTGCCTTAGACTGCTGCACCACTCAGGAGCCCTGAATAATAATTATCAAAATATACGTAGCCAGATACATTACCAGCAGTCTATGGTCTAGCTACCGTTATACTCACCACCACTGGGGACCAACAAACAACCACATATTCCACATTATAGTGTCCTACATGCAAACCATAGTTGTTGGCTGTGCATCCTGCTGGAAGCATGGATTGCATGGTCAATCCGTATAGGGCTTTTCAGTCTCAAATGTCTGTGATCCTTTGGGTGCGATGAAGCACCAGACGTGTTATGCTCGAACCCTCCATTTTTCACCACAAAACACCAGAAAATTACCAAAAAGAGTGCAACTAGCTTGCTAAAATTTTACTTTAAAAAGAACATCCAGCCAACTCGACACAATTGGTAATGGGAGGGAGATAGCGGACTGAAGATGGCGATGAAGAATGACTCATGAGAAATCGCAATAGTCAATATCTCTAAAACTGAGTAGATAGTAGCACTACACTGATATATTTACTTGTGGGCAATAACATTCAAGCTAGATAATAACCCCCCCAAAATTAAAAGGCTAGTGAAGTTTATTGATAAATATTACGAACGTAGTCAAGGCCAAAACATGACGGAGAGGAACCAGTGAAAAAAAAGGGAGAACCAAACGACGAGACTCATCGACAGACACTGATGATTTATGCTTTTTACCACCTGGTACGGTAAGAGAGAAACCGACCTGCTAAAATCAATAAATGATTAATTGGGCGTACTTGAACTTGCCAGTAAAGAAATAAAGAAGATGAGCCTTGAAATGAGTGTCGAAAAAGCTGCGACAATGGAGAAAGAAACAAACAAGCTAAAAGGTACAGTCAACACTTTTGAAACGGACGAGAACTTAAAAGGAGAACATGTTTCTGAGAGAAGCCTTACAATACGGACTAGATCCATGTGAGAAAATCTGGAATTTACTGCTATTAAAGAAAATGAGGGTGAACAGCCTGAAATTGTGTTGAAATAATTCCTTCTGAAAGCACTACAGATCCCAGGCGATACTGTCGACTTATCGCCCTCCAGGTTCCCTCGGAGAGTTCATCAATGAGCTTGATGCCTTGATAAGCTCCTTTCCTGAGGACGGCTCACCTCTCACAGTTCTGGGCGACTTTAACCTCCCCACGTCTACCTTTGACTCTTTCCTCTCTGCCTCCTTCTTTCCACTCCTCTCCTCTTTTGACCTCACCCTCTCACCTTCCCCCCCTACTCACAAGGCAGGCAATACGCTCGACCTCATCTTTACTAGATGCTGTTCTTCCACTAACCTCATTGCAACTCCCCTCCAAGTCTCCGACCACTGCCTTGTATCCTTTTCCCTCTCGCTCTCATCCAACACCTCCCACACTGCCCCTACTCGGATGGTATCGCGCCGTCCCAACCTTCGCTCTCTCTCCCCCGCTACTCTCTCCTCTTCCATCCTATCATCTCTTCCCTCCGCTCAAACCTTCTCCCACCTATCTCCTGATTCTGCCTCCTCAACCCTCCTCTCCTCCCTCTCTGCATCCCTTGACTCTCTATGTCCCCTATCCTCCAGGCCGGCTCGGTCCTCCCTCCCGCTCCGTGGCTCGATGACTCATTGCGAGCTCACAGAACAGGGCTCCGGGCAGCCGAGCGGAAATGGAGGAAAACTCGCCTCCCTGCGGACCTGGCATCCTTTCACTCCCTCCTCTCTACATTTTCCTCCTCTGTCTCTGCTGCTAAAGCCACTTTCTACCACGCTAAATTCCAAGCATCTGCCTCTAACCCTAGGAAGCTCTTTGCCACCTTCTCCTCCCTCCTGAATCCTCCGCCCCCTCCCCCCTCCTCCCTCTCTGCAGATGACTTCGTCAACCATTTTGAAAAGAAGGTCGACGACATCCGATCCTCGTTTGCTAAGTCAAACGACACCGCTGGTTCTGCTCACACTGCCCTACCCTGTGCTCTGACCTCTTTCTCCCTCTCTCTCCAGATGAAATCTCGCGTCTTGTGACGGCCGGCCGCCCAACAACCTGCCCGCTTGACCCTATCCCCTCCTCTCTTCTCCAGACCATTTCCGGAGACCTTCTCCCTTACCTCACCTCGCTCATCAACTCATCCCTGACCGTTGGCTACGTCCCTTCCGTCTTCAAGAGAGCGAGAGTGGCACCCCTTCTGAAAAAACCTACACTCGATCCCTCCGATGTCAACAATTACAGACCAGTATCCCTTCTTTCTTTTCTCTCCAAAACTCTTGAACGTGCCGTCCTTGGCCAGCTCTCCCGCTATCTCTCTCTGAATGACCTTCTTGATCCAAATCAGTCAGGTTTCAAGACTAGTCATTCAACTGAGACTGCTCTCCTCTGTATCACGGAGGCGCTCCGCACTGCTAAAGCTAACTCTCTCTCCTCTGCTCTCATCCTTCTAGATCTATCGGCTGCCTTCGATACTGTGAACCATCAGATCCTCCTCTCCACCCTCTCCGAGTTGGGCATCTCCGGCGCGGCCCACGCTTGGATTGCGTCCTACCTGACAGGTCGCTCCTACCAGGTGGCGTGGCGAGAATCTGTCTCCTCACCACGCGCTCTCACCACTGGTGTCCCCCAGGGCTCTGTTCTTGGCCCTCTCCTATTCTCGCTATACACCAAGTCACTTGGCTCTGTCATAACCTCACATGGTCTCTCTTATCATTGCTATGCAGACGACACACAATTAATCTTCTCCTTTCCCCCTTCTGATGACCAGGTGGCGAATCGCATCTCTGCATGTCTGGCAGACATATCAGTGTGGATGACGGATCACCACCTCAAGCTGAACCTCGGCAAGACGGAGCTGCTCTTCCTCCCGGGGAAGGACTGCCCGTTCCATGATCTCGCCATCACGGTTGACAACTCCATTGTGTCCTCCTCCCAGAGCGCCAAGAACCTTGGCGTGATCCTGGACAACACCCTGTCGTTCTCAACTAACATCAAGGCGGTGGCCCGTTCCTGTAGGTTCATGCTCTACAACATCCGCAGAGTACGACCCTGCCTCACACAGGAAGCGGCGCAGGTCCTAATCCAGGCACTTGTCATCTCCCGTCTGGATTACTGCAACTCGCTGTTGGCTGGGCTCCCTGCCTGTGCCATTAAACCCCTTCAACTCATCCAGAACGCCGCAGCCCGTCTGGTGTTCAACCTTCCCAAGTTCTCTCACGTCACCCCGCTCCTCCGTTCTCTCCACTGGCTTCCAGTTGAAGCTCGCATCCGCTACAAGACCATGGTGCTTGCCTACGGAGCTGTGAGGGGAACGGCACCTCAGTACCTCCAGGCTCTGATCAGGCCCTACACCCAAACAAGGGCACTGAGTTCATCCACCTCTGGCCTGCTCGCCTCCCTACCACTGAGGAAGTACAGCTCCCGCTCAGCCCAGTCAAAGCTGTTCACTGCCCTGGCCCCCCAATGGTGGAACAAACTCCCTCACGACGCCAGGACAGCGGAGTCAATCACCACCTTCCGGAGACACCTGAAACCCCACCTCTTTAAGGAATACCTAGGATAGGTTAAGTAATCCCTCTCACCCCACCCCCCCTAAGTTTTAGATGCACTATTGTTAAGTGACTGTCCCACTGGATGTCATAAGGTGAATGCACCAATTTGTAAGTCGCTCTGGATAAGAGCGTCTGCTAAATGACTTAAATGTAATGTAAATGTAAAAATCCAACTCGAACGTTTTTCACTGTTTTGGACAGAGGACAGTGATACGGGCGCCCAATCATTGCCAAATTTGTATTCTTTAAAGATAACCATTATTTCATCACTAGAACCGCTTGGCCTTTCAGCATATAAGTACCCACTAGAGAACGTTGCCTGGTGTCCCCTTTAGCATACGCATCTGATGCATATCAACCCACAAGGTGCGCAGACATGCTTGGTAAATAAATGCTTAATAAATAGTACATAAACTACTGTAAAGGATCAATTGCACAAAGGCATAAATGGAAATATATCAATAAATACATACTAACCATAGTTATTTTTTGTTAAATAAAGTCAAG
This sequence comes from Oncorhynchus gorbuscha, assembly GCF_021184085.1. NCBI lineage: Eukaryota > Metazoa > Chordata > Actinopteri > Salmoniformes > Salmonidae > Oncorhynchus > Oncorhynchus gorbuscha. The sequence goes on along the minus strand of NW_025745589.1, from coordinate 348,995 downwards.
GATGTGTTTTGTATAATTTTACAAAGTCCCAGAAGAAATGTAGGCCAATATCCTATTATTGTTTCCCTTAAAATGGATTACACTGTAATGTTTCTATTGTATCAACTTTATTTGTAGATTTGATTAGTAATATAGTTACAGTAATTCATAATGTCCAGTTACAGGTTCTTTTGACAAAGTAGAAACGAAAAAGATTATAATAATAAACATAACCATCCAGCTGCGCAAGTGAAATTATTTGCTGTATTCCTGAACAAAAGCACCAGTGCATGAACAATTGTGAAGGGTTCATTTCATAAATATTTGTGGAAAATATGTTCATGACAAGATATTTTACACATGAATCAATCATGTCTTCTCTTTATGCTTCGGTTCCACAGTCAGCAAACAGCTCTGGGCTGGGCCCCACAAACAAATTGGTTGCACTGAGCACCGTTTCTATAGGCCTTGTTTCGTGTGCACCTGCCGACTTGACATCGTGTCTTCTTTTTCCCAAGTGGGTGCATGGGTGCTTGGGGAAGAGGGAGAGCAAGACCTGTTGCCTTGGCGGACTGCTTGGCTGCTGTAGCTTCTTTCTTGGCGTTCATGTGGTTCTCACGAGCTCACATGCCAGATCCAGTGGGATGCATGGTGCTGAGGATTCAAACACTGTTATTTATTTCACATCTGTACACCATGAGTGTTGTACTCTCCATCACTGATGTGGAGTACAGCTCTGCTGGTATGTTGTTTTGCACAGAGGGGGGCAGATCCCACCTCTTTGCAATCAACTTGTCTGCCAGGGAAATTGATGTAAAGAAGTTGTCCATGGTCACATTTCTGACTTTGGCCGCGTAAGGCTCCAACAGTCGCTCACCTGCTGGCCTGGTTTCATCTTTCCCTGATATGGAAAGCCATTGAGCAAGTACTTCTTAATAGTTTTTGCATAGTATCCACAGCAAAGCTGCCGCGCTAGTGGTCATGTGCTGAATGCATGGACAGCACGGATATTCTTGGAAAAAGTGAAATTTGGAAAAAGAGCTGGGCCTCTTGAATTTGGAGTTATTTGACAAAGGTAAGTGTCATAGAAACTGCAGAATATTCTCTTTTCAGACACTATATAGAAATCATTACAAGATTTCAATTACAAGATGCGCCCATCTCTTCATGTAACAATTTGACAACTAATATTGTTGTTAGGAGCTCTGGCGGCTCCTGGCTGACTCAGGACAGACGGGAGACTCTGGCGGCTCAGGACAGACGGGAGACTCTGGCGGCTCAGGACACACGGGAGACTCTGGCGGCTCAGTCAGCCAGGAGCTGCCCCTCAGTCTGGAGCTGCCCCTCAGTCCGGGGCTGCCCCTCAGTTCGGAGCTGCCCCTCAGTCCAGAGGCGCTCCTCAGTCCAGTGGGGCCTTTAAATAGGGTCTTTGGCCCAAGGTCAGAGGCGAGGGTCGTCACTCTAAAGAGGCCCTTGAAGAGGGCAATGACTGGTGGAGTGGCGTCCACGTCCTGCACCAGAACCGCCACCGCGGCCAGATGCCCACCCAGGCCCTCCCATATAGGTTTAGGTTTTGTGGCTGGAGTCCGCACCTTAGGGGGGGTACTGTCACACTCTGACCATTATTTGCGATGTTTGTTTCTATGTTTTGTTTGGTCAGGGTGTGATATGAGTGAGCATTCTATGTTGCATGTCTAGTTAGTCTGTTTCTATGTGTTTTGGCCTGATATGGTTCTCTATCAGAGGCAGGTGTTTGTCGTTGTCTCTGATTGGGAACCATATTTAGGTACCCTGTTTTGTATTGTGGTTCGTGGGTTATTGTCTATGTGTAGTTGCCTGTGTCTGCACTCGTTGTCATAGCGTCACGCTCGTTTTGTTGTTTTTGTTTGTGTTCTTCGTGTTCTTCATTCATTAAAAGAAGAATCTATTCTAATCACGCTGCGCTTTGGTCTCCTCTTTATGACGATCATGACAATGAGCTTCTTCTTGAGCCACTCCTTTGTTGCCTTGGCCATGTGGTTTGGGTCATTGTCATGCTGGAATACCCATCCACGACCCATTTTCAATGCCCTGCCTGAGAGAAGGTTCTCACCCAAGATTTGACCGTTACATGGCCCCGTCCATCGTTCCTTTGATGCGGTGAAGTTGTCCTGTCCCCTTAGCAGAAAAACACCCCAAAAGCATAATGTTTACCATGTTTGTCATCCATGTTTGATGGTGGAGATGGTGTTCTTGGGGTCATAGGCAGCATTCCTCCTCCTCCAAACACTGCGGGTTGAGTTGATGCGAAAGAGATCCATTTTGGTCTCATCTGACCACAACACTTTCACCCAGTTGTCCTCTGAATCATTCAGATGTTCATTGGCAAATGATGCAGACAAATGGTTTGATGGAAGCCACAATCTATCTGCAATATTATGTGTCATATGACATAACAGCTGACAACTTGTCATAACACTGTCATGACCCATATATTTACACCTGTTGTGACATATTAAATAATTTAATGGCTGGTTGTGATATACAGTACATAAGTGTCAAAACCCACATTCATTCAAAAAAATATTTTTGCCCTTCCAAGAATTCTCCTTTCGTTTGAAAGTATGTTTCTTAAATCCTTTGTTGTAATGTTTTTTTCCATAATATTACAAAAATACACTTTATGACACTGTCATTATGACCATCCTGTTTCACTTTAATTGGACTAAGAAAATTAACTTTATGACACTGTCAAGAAGCATTATGACCATCATAATCATATAAGCCAGGCAGGCCTATCACGTACATGCCCTTATATAATTTGCCTAGGGCACTGGGTTTGGGGAGTCCGAGAAATTAATGTTTTTGACCACTCCTTTCCTTTTGTGATGTTTGTGTTAAATGTGTGTACACCTATAACAGAGCATGGGAGTTTGCCTTTGAACTCAGTATGTACAGAGAAACCGCTCAAAAGGGACTATGGTTAGCAATCACTACCATTGACAGTTATTGACGTTCTTCTCATGGTACCACCGTACCAAACTCTGATTTGGTTACTTGGCTTCCTAACTTAAAAATGTAGTTGACTAGTTTTTATTTGGTATCAACCTAGCTGGTGTTCATTTTATCTGAAATGGCCCTCCATTTCAAATTTGTCAATCTATCCAGCTAACTAGTTCAATCTAGCTTTGGCTAGCTTCAAGTTCATTCAAGAAAGTAAATAGCTAACTAGTTAGCTAACATTGGTTTTCCAAAAAAAATGTAAGTCAGGAAAAAGTTGTGGCTATTGTGTATCTTGCTAGTTAGGGTTAGTTAACATCAGTTGCAAGCCTGTTAGCTAGATAGCTAGGTGTTGTACAGCATGGATCAAATTTGCGAACTAGGCCAATCCATCAGCATGCAGATGTTTGCTACAGTGGTTCCTCCTGTAATAGTTGCGAGCTTACATCACGGGACTTAGAGGTACCCAGTGTCACGGCTTCATTGCTCCAGACCACCACAAGGGGGAGGTAGAGCACTCATTATGCATTTGGGTCCCAAGGTTTTTTTATGACCAATCATATTGAGTGGTTCCAATGACGAATTTGACGCTATTACACATTAGGCCTACGCAACTGCAAGCCAACACAACTCACACGTGCTAAATGTGCATACACTCAAAACAGTTATTTATGGTTTCAACTTTTGGTTAAAAATTTCCCTCAAGTATTTTGAGTTCTAAAAATATAAATTTTTAAGAGAAAGCGCGCCTGGGACTTTATTTATTGGTGTAATTTATAACCCTAACTAGACCAGAATGTGAGATGATGGCCATGTACTCACACAAACACCCAACAAGTGATCTGTCATCCCCAGCCTGGCAGTGGGCCGATGCTTGTCCGCTCTGGCCCAAGGCACCTCTTCTCCATCCTGCATGATGTTACCAGGGGCTCCCCCCCTTCCCTCTCTTCCACCAGGCCAGGATGGATGGGTTGTAGGGGCCATGGGTGGATGAGGTCTGGGTTAGGGTTAGAGCCGGGGCTGTGGCTGATTTGGGTCATGGCTGTCTATCTGTGGAACAGTGTCCAGATAACCTCGTTACCCACCCACTCACTCAGCCAAACCTATCACCTGGAGCTGTGTTTGCAGGCAGCCAAGCCCTGTGTGGGATTATGTTCCAGCCCTGCTACTTTACACACACACATTCACATACACACACACATTACCTACTCCAGTCTCTTAGGGTTCAAACACACTTTCTCCCCATGACTTCATCCAGGCCAGTCTCTATGGCTTAGGCCAATACCCAGGACCCTGAGGTCTTACTGTTTTATGCTATAATTAATGGCTTTAACAGCCGTGTGTGTGTGTGTGTGTGTGTGTGTGTGTGTGTGTGTGTGTGTGTGTGTGTGTGTGTGTGTGTGTGTGTGTGTGTGTGTGTGTGTGTGTGTGTGTGTGTGTGTGTGTGTGTGTGTGTGTGTGTGTGGCCTAGCCAGAGAGTTCTTTCTCAGGCATTGTTATGTTGGTTGATGAACAGTACAGATCTGGAGTGCTGACAGACTCCAAGAATAGGATGAATTAAAGGGTTTGTGTAAGGATTTGTTATTCCTCTGTAACAATACCCCTTTCCTCTCCACAGTTCAGTTGCAGCCTGCCTGCCTTCAGACAGACACAGAGAGAGGAGAGGATCATTATTACAGCACTGTTAACTGGATTAGCAGCAGGACAGCCCCATCAGGATGCATCCCAAATGTCACCCTTATCCCTATATAGTGCACTACTTTCTACCAGAGCCCATAGGGTTTCCCGTAGGGCTCTAGTCAAAAGTAGTCCACTCTATAGGAAATAGGGTGCCATTTGGGATCCATCAGAGTATCCCTTTCCAAGGGACCAGTGGCAGAAAACAGAGGCCCCCATTGTGGGGGCCCCCGGAGCCCCTTAGAGGCCACTCTAGCTCTGATTAGGGTCCAGTCAGCATTGCTCACTCCTAATGATTATTAACCCAAGTAGTAGGGGGGATTCCACACTGTAAAACAGCCTGCACACACACATTGCAAAATAAACAGTCAGATGATGAGTGGAGGTACGGAGTACGGACAGGGTGTGACTGAGAACATGTGTAAAGAAAGACAGAGAGTAGCAGAGGAGAAGATGATGTGTGTGTGTATGTGTGTTGCTGGTTGATTGAGCATGGGAAACTACGCAGCCTTTGGCCTATATTTGTTGACACGCCCCCTAACTGCACCTCATGCTCCCACTCTGTGAAAGCTCTAGGAATGGTGTTCAGTGGACTCATTGCCTGTGAATGTATGTGTAATACACTGTTAACCATGAAGTACCATGTATCAGAAACTCTGTTTTACGACAACCTTTGCTTTTGAACCTATTTTGTAATTGCATTGCATCAAACAATTGTGTTTACTTTCATGCGCAAACTTCAAAGAAATGACATGGGAATCATTTAAGTCAAGTTGGTTGAATTCTTTAATAATTGGGTTGACATTTACTTTGATCTGAACTAAAGTAACCTGGTTTGGTTTATACAATTAGAAGCCTTGTTGGGTTTTTGCGACGATAGTGCAAACTGAGTTTGCTGTTGCACTGGACTTTTTTGTGGCTCTGGAACTCATGACTCTGCTCGAGATGTGAGGGGAAGAGATCGGTGAAGATACAAATTGCATTTAGCAAAAATACTTTTGCTTATTATAATTACCTTTTACAAGTCTAGAGAAAGTCAAGTTAAATATCTCTATCGAATTTACCTGAAATTGCCTGCTGCTGTGGGGAATATACTAGCCATTGCCGTTTCAACAAGCGCTAGCCTAGGTTTTGTTGAATCAGGTGTTTGGGAGGACGGCCTGTTCCAAGGGAACTGAGGACATATCTTATGATGCTGGAATTCTTTCTGTTGCATGCAGGGCATCTTCCGCCATGGATTGTAGATCGGCATCGGCCTTGGAATTATTGTTTCAGGGAGTTTTCTGCGGTACCGTCTGACAAGGCCAATGAAATCAACACCTCGCTGGAAGACCACAGGTGATAAGCATGAGGCTCGGATTCATTCCTTTAATTATTCATTCCATTATTTATTCCGCTCTTCACCTTGGTGTGAACAGGAACGATTCACGCTACTGTTAACAAACAATTGGAAAATGAGACTGTCCCTTAGTGATAGACCGTGCTCACCCCCTGGACGTTCTGTGCTGAAGTTTACGTTTTGAACAATTAGTTATTCTTTAATTTGCTAGCGCAAAAGGTAATATGGCTAAGAAAGTGACGGAGACGATGATGGCTAAGCCGGGTTCAGGGTCGAGATCATGCTCTCAGTCTTGCGGTTATAGCATTTCTCCGAAATGATCACTATTTACGTACTGTATATTTAGTTTGTCTCAGCTTGGAACGCTCTTAGGTGGTCCTCGCTCAAACCAGTCTGTGTGCGCATTGTCACGTACTGCTTGCAAACTCCCTTGAATGATATGTAACATTCTCGAGGAAGCTTGGCGTTACCGATGGCGACTATCCTTTCCCGGATGCCGGTACCTCCGCTGGGACCAAGGTGCAGGAAGCAGTGAGACACTTGGGTCTGTGGTTGGAACAGGTGGAACTAGCATACCAATAGGGAGCTAGTGAAATGGCTAGGTACATACAGGGCCCAGGTTTGGATGACTGACTTGGTGTTCCTGGACGGCTCCAGGGGTTTCACGGGTAACAAAGAGGACTTAGTTCCGGGACGGCCACCAAACCTAGTATCCCATCCCATCGTTCATAGAACTTAGCCGCAGGGAGGCTATGCGTTTGGAGGTGAAGTAGCTGTGTTCACTACCACGGCAGAAGTAATCAAGGATCGGTGGGAAGTAGCTGCCCCGTTGAAGAATTGACAACAACCTGGTCCAACCCCTTATTCAGCTAAGCTGATGCTGCATGGGTGTGCCCCCTTCATGGACCAGGAAGGGATGGTGGGAGCTGGTGCACATGCCTCCGGTGGCTGGCTACCTAGCCTCGTTGGCTAACAATGGCATGTCTAATGGGAATCCTACTCTCCCTAACAAACACTGTTGCTTTTCGGCTGCTCAGCTGGAAAAGGTATATCGTGCAGAGGGGGTGGCTAGCCTAATTAGAAGCTTTGTTGTGTTTTTGGGAAAGTTGTGTGAACTCTGGTTTTGCTGATGCATGGGACTTTTTTATGACTCTGGAACTTGTGACTGTGCTCGAGATGTGAGGGGAAGAGAGCTGAAACTCTGAAGATATGAACTGCAAAAAAGTATTTAGCAAAAAGACACTAGGAATGGTCTTCAGTGAAATCACCGCTTGTGAATGTGTGTATGTGTAACACTCTGTTAACCATGTATTAGACACTATGTTTTACTACAAACTTGGTTTTTTAGCCTATTTTGTAACTGCATTGCATCCAAACAATTGTGTTTATTTTCATGTGCAAACTTTAAAAAATGACATATCAATTATTTGTCATTTGGAGCTTGGCCACAGGAGACCCCTACGCAAAGCCCCTGGATAAAATCTGTGTTGTGGCCAACTTTATTCTGCGCATTTCCCAGTGCATTGTCCTGGCACTCAGGAAGAGCATGGCATGGTAGCTACTGTGGTGGCTCAGTGTCATCTTTTGCTGAAGCTTTCACAGGTGCCAAAGAGGGACAGACAGATGTACTGTACCTCCATGAGCTTATTTCTCCACAGTGTTGTTTGTTTTGGCCCTGGAGGCTGCACAGGCCCAGTTGGAGGCCAAAAAGAAGTATTAGGTGGCACTGTGTGCTTTGCTCCCTCAGAGGTTCGTAGTGGAATCCGGAGGGACACCTTCTCGTAGCCAGTTCGGATTTTCCCTCTCGCCTTGCATCTTTTCAAAGGTGGTGGAGGCATCTCTGTCACCCGTGAGGGGTCAGTTGCTGATGGTATTGGCCTATCTGGACAACTGGCTGATAGCAGCGGAGTTTCGGGACTCTCATGTGGTGCAGCTGTCTAAGGCACTACATGTCAGTGTAAGAGGTCACTACAGTACCTGGTTCAAATCCAGCCTGCATCACGTCCAGCGCCACATAGTGTCCTCCGGGTTTGGCTGGGGTAGACCGTCATTGTACATTTACATTTACATTTAAGTCATTTAGCAGACGCTCTTATCCAGAGCAACTTACAAATTGGTGCATTCACCTTATGACATCCAGTGGAACAGTCACTTTACAATAGTGCATCTAAATCTTAAAGGGGGGGTGAGAAGGATTACTTATCTTATCCTAGGTATTCCTTAAAGAGGTGTGGTTTCAGGTGTCTCCGGAAGGTGGTGATTGACTCCGCTGTCCTGGCGTCGTGAGGGAGTTTGTTCCACCATTGGGGGGCCAGAGCAGCGAACAGTTTTGACTGGGCTGAGCGGGAACTGTACTTCCTCATTGGTAGGGAGGCGAGCAGGCCAGAGGTGGATGAACGCAGTGCCCTTGTTTGGGTGTAGGGCCTGATCAGAGCCTGGAGGTACTGAGGTGCCGTTCCCCTCACAGCTCCGTAGGCAAGCACCATGGTCTTGTAGCGGATGCGAGCTTCAACTGGAAGCCAGTGGAGAGAGCGGAGGAGCGGGGTGACGTGAGAGAACTTGGGAAGGTTGAACACCACACGGGCTGCGGCGTTCTGGATGAGTTGTAGGGGTTTAATGGCACAGGCAGGGAGCCCAGCCAACAGCGAGTTGCAGTAATCCAGACGGGAGAAGACAAGTGCCTGGATTAGGACCTGCGCCGCTTCCTGTGTGAGGCAGGGTCGTACTCTGCGGATGTTGTAGAGCATGAACCTACAGGAACGGGCCACCGCCTTGATGTTAGTTGAGAACGACAGGGTGTTGTCCAAGATCACGCCAAGGTTCTTAGTGCTCTGGGAGGAGGACACAATGGAGTTGTCAACCGTGATGGCGAGATCATGGAACGGGCAGTCCTTCCCCGGGAGGAAGAGCAGCTCCGTCTTGCCGAGGTTCAGCTTGAGGTGGTGATCCGACATCCACACTGATATGTCTGCCAGACATGCAGAGATGCGATTCACCACCTGGTCATCAGAAGGGGGAAAGGAGAAGATTAATTGTGTGTCGTCTGCATAGCAATGATAGGAGAGACCATGTGAAGTTATGACAGAGCCAAGTGACTTCGTGTATAGCGAGAATAGGAGAGGGCCTAGAACAGAGCCCTGGGGGACACCAGTGGTGAGAGCGCGTGGTGAGGAGACAGATTCTCGCCACGCCACCTGGTAGGAGCGACCTGTCAGGTAGGACGCAATCCAAGCGTGGGCCGCGCCGGAGATGCCCAACTCGGAGAGGGTGGAGAGGAGGATCTGATGGTTCACAGTATCGAAGGCAGCCGATAGGACTAGAAGGATGAGAGCAGAGGAGAGAGAGTTAGCTTTAGCAGTGCGGAGCGCCTCCGTGATACAGAGAAGAGCAGTCTCAGTTGAATGACTAGTCTTGAAACCTGACTGATTTGGATCAAGAAGGTCATTCAGAGAGAGATAGCGGGAGAGCTGGCCAAGGACGGCACGTTCAAGAGTTTTGGAGAGAAAAGAAAGAAGGGATACTGGTCTGTAGTTGTTGACATCGGAGGGATCGAGTGTAGGTTTTTTCAGAAGGGGTGCAACTCTCGCTCTCTTGAAGACGGAAGGGACGTAGCCAGCGGTCAGGGATGAGTTGATGAGCGAGGTGAGGTAAGGGAGAAGGTCTCCGGAAATGGTCTGGAGAAGAGAGGAGGGGATAGGGTCAAGCGGGCAGGTTGTTGGGCGGCCGGCCGTCACAAGACGCGAGATTTCATCTGGGGAGAGATGGGAGATAAGAATTTGTTCTTAACTACCTTGCCCAGTTAAATAAAGGTTAAATAAAACATTAAAATGAATTAGGGAACAAGTGGTGTTCTACACATCTGGGCTGGTGTCCCATGTTCAGTTAGACTTGTGCACAAATTGCACCTTTCTTATCCCCAGAGAGGGGGTCTGGGTTACAGCTCTGCTTGACCCAATTTCGGTTGGGGCGCACAGTACATTTTCACCAGTGTCTATCGGGGATAATGGCTTTTATTATAGTGGTCATTCCCTGGTACTATTATTGATGCGGCCATGCCAGCGCTGGGTGCTAGCAACATGCTTGTATGCATCCCACCACCTAAACCGGTTGATTCAGGTATCCCGACATGACTTCGGGCACTGGCTCAGTGGAGGGATCCCTGGCTGCTGTCACAGGGGGTTCTTATGGACCATGCATTGTCCTGCGTCTGTCATGACAGACGCGTTCGCCCAAGGGTGGGTTGCTCTGTGCGAAGGTTACTCAATTCGGGGAGTATGGAGAGTGCAAGGATTGCTCAATTCAGATGTTTGGCCGGCATGTGCTGTTCAGATACAACAAGATGATAACGATGGCATATATCGTCGGACGGGGGGACTCGGTCACTCCCCCTTTCACCTTGGCTCTACGGTGGAGAAGTGTGCATTTCCTCTCAGTTTGAGCGGTGCATGTTCTCAGTTGCTTCAACTCGGGTGTGGGTCTCCTATCTGGGGGGGGGGGGGGGGGACTACACTCTTGGGTGGTTACCCAGAGAGGTTCGGCAGGGCAGACGGAGATCTTCATGCACTGCTAGTAAATACTCACTGTCGTCTATTTTTCTAGATGAGGGACCCAAGTGCCCCGTTGGGAACGAGTGGCCTCCGACAGTTCTTTCCATGTTTCCGCCAGTGGTTGGAGAGTGTGCACCGGGAGGGCTTATCATTACTTCTTGTGACTCCCCAGTGGTTGGTCCAGGCAGCCTTGGTTCACAGAGATTGTTCGCCCGTTAGGCGGGTACCCATAGTGAATCCTGTTAGGCGGTGACCAGGCGCACGCACAGGTATGACACAAAAGCCCAGAGATTTGGTTCCTATGTGCCTGGACCCTGAGAGGGAGTTTACCTCTGAATGTTATTGCTACCTTTCAGTCTGCAAGGTAGCCATCCACGAGAGGGCTGTATGCGTATTTGGCAAGCATTTGAGTTCAGGTGCCAAGGGAAAGGACTTGTTCCTTTTCAGTGCTCTGTTAGGAACATCATTATGTTCCTACACAATCTTTTCGAGCATGTTAAAGTGTACATGGCCGCAATCGTGTCATGAGGGAATTGACACAGGTACAATACCTGTTTGGTCTCGCATCGCCCGTTTCTGGGCTCGGACGAGGAGAGGTATTAAATTGAAGGAATGAATCCGAGCTTCATGCTTATCACCTGCAGAGGGCGGGGCTTCGAGCAAGGCGGGATTTCATTGGCCTTGTCAGGCGCGATTGTAGATCCTTGAGCCGAAGTCGTGAGAGTGCGACTCCCCATAGTATGTTGTACCTTGTTTCCCTCCTTCAGAGAACGGTAGTTAGTCATAACGTTGTGTTTACCCATTCATTTGCTGAATCATTCCACCTTCATTGAGCTCCAACGCACGCCGACGTTAGACTGAGTTTAAGCCTGCACTCTAATACCCAGGGATTTTCCATTTTTATTTATACATTGTGAATGATTGTGTTTGTGTTGCCTGATCATTTTTTATTTATATTATATTCAAGTCAAATTGCATTTCATGTGTGGTTGTATTTTGTATTGATTCCTACATTCATTTATATTGCATGGGAGAATAATCTGGAAACAGTAATTTAAGCCTTTATAAAAATGTATATGTATCTATTAGTAATATCCCTAGCCTCTCGGCTTTTCCCCCCCGAGTGAGTCAATACCATACAAGTTAATTTACTGAGATTTCCTTCCCACCATTATTCCCATGCTGATCCATCCGAGCCTGTTGGTGAGAGGGTTACAGATGAAGAGTTTATTTGCAAAATGCTGTATCCACCAATTTTTCACATTTGTGTTTTTTTATACAGATATCATACTACTGTATGGATAAAAAAAATCTCTCTATATATATATATATATATATTTTAATATCACAAATGTAGCATTTGTTCAGTTCTTTAATAAATAGTTCTTTAATAAATATGCAAATCAATGCCAGAACAGCAGCAAAGGCCCTTGTGAAGATGCTTGTCATGTTTTGTCATTGATTATCATGTCTTGTCTCTGTGCTTCCCTTCTATTCGTTTCCCTCTGCTGGTCTTATTAGGTTCTTTCCCTCTTTCTATCCCTCTCTCTCCCCCTCCCTCTCTCCCTCTCTCGCTCTCTCTCTCTATCGTTCCGTTCCTGCTCCCAGCTGTTCCTCATTCTCCTAACTACCTCATTTACTCTTTCACACCTGTCCCCTATTTTGCCCTCTGATTAGAGTCCCTATTTCTCCCTCTGTTTTCCGCTTCTGTCCTTGTCGGATCCTTGTTTGATGTTCGCTGTTCTGTGTCCTTGTTCCGCCCTGTCGTGTTTTTGCCTTCTTCAGATGCTGCGTGTGAGCAGGTGTCTATGTCAGCTACGGCCGTTGCCTTCCCGAAGCGACCTGCAGTCTGTGGTCGCGTCTCCTGTCGTTCATCTCCACTGACGAGTGGATTTCAGTTTTCCTGTTTTGTATTTACCTAAGATAATATCCAGGATTATCGTTTTTGTTTAAGACTGGAATAAAGACTCTGTTTCTGTTAAGTCGCTTTTGGGTCCTCATACACCAGCATAACAATGCTAGAGGAAACAGGTAAAAAGGTATCTATATCCACAGTAAAACGAGTCCTATGTGGACATAACCTGAAAGGCTGCTCAGCAAGGAAGAAGCCATTGCTCAAAAACCGCCATAAAAAAGCCAGACTAGAGTTTGCTACTGCACATGGGAACAAAGATCGTACATTTTTGAGAAATGTCCTCTGGTCTGATGAAACAAAAATAAGAACTGTTTGGCCATAATGACCATCGTTATGTTTGGAGGAAGAAGGGCGAGGCTTGCAAGCCGAAGAACACCATCCCAACCGTGAAGCACGGGGGTGGCAGCATCATGGGTTTCTTTGCTGCAGGAGGGACTGGTGCACTTCACAAAATAGATGGCATCATGAGGATGGGAAAATTATGTGGATATATTAAAGCAACATCTCAAGACATCAGTCAGGAAGTTAAAGCTTGGTCTCAAATGGGTCTTCCAAATGGACAATGACCCCAAGCATACTTCCAAAGTTGTGGCAAAATGGCTTAAGAACAACAAAGTCAAGGTTTTGGAGTGGCCATCACAAGGTCACAAGGTTTTGGAGTGGCCATGACCTTAATCCCATAGAAGATTTGTGGGTAGAACTGAAAAAGTGTGTGCGAGCAAGGAGGCCTACAAACCTGACTCATTTACAACAGCTCTGTGGGGGCTGTGCTTTGGCAAAGTGGGTGGGGTTATATCCTTCCTGTTTGGCCCTGTCCGGGGGTGTCCTCGGATGAGGCCACAGTGTCTCCTGACCCCTCCTGTCTCAGCCTCAAGTATTTATGCTGCAGTAGTTTGTGTCGGGGGGCTAGGGTCAGTTTGTTATATCTGGAGTACTTTTCCTGTCCTATTCAGTGTCCTGTGTGAATCTAAGTGTGCATTCTCTAATTCTCTCCTTCTCTCTTTCTTTCTCTCGGAGGACCTGAGTCCTAGGACCATGCCCCAGGACTACCTGACATGATGACTCCTTGCTGTCCCCAGTCCACCTGGCCGTGCTGCTGCTCCAGTTTCAACTGTTCTGCCTTATTATTATTCGACCATGCTGGTCATTTATGAACATTTCAACATCTTGGCCATGTTCTGTTTTAATCTCCACCCGGCACAGCCAGAAGAGGACTGGCCACCCCACATAGCCTGGTTCCTCTCTAGGTTTCTTCCTAGGTTTTGGCCTTTCTAGGGAGTTTTTCCTAGCCACCGTGCTTCTACACCTGCATTGCTTGCTGTTTGGGGTTTTAGGCTGGGTTTCTGTACAGCACTTTGAGATATCAGCTGATGTACGAAGGGCTATATAAATACATTTGATTTGATTTGAGCTCTGTCCCGAGTAATGGTTCAAAATTCACCCAACTTATTGTGGGAAGCTTGTGGAAGGCTACCTAAAACATTAAACAATTTAAAGGTAGTGTTACCAAATACTAATTAGTGTTTGTAGTCTTCTGACCCACTGGGAATGTGATGAAAAAAATAAAAGCTGAAATAAATCATTCTCTGTACTATTATTCTGACATTTCACATTCTTAAAATAAAGTGGTGATCCTAACTGACCTAAAACAGGGATTTTTTACTTGGATTAAATGTCAGTTATTGTGACAAACGGAGTTTAAATGTATTTGGCTTAGGTGCATGTAAACTTCCGACTTCAACTGTATTTGTCACGACTTCTACCGAAGTCGGTTCCTCTCTTTGTTCGGGTGGTGTTCGGCGGTCGACGTCACCGGTCTTCTAGCCATCGCCGATCCATTTTCCATTTGTTTTGTCTTGTTTTCCCACACACCTGTTTTTGATTCCCTCATTATGTGTTGTGTATTTAACCCTCCGTTCCCCCCATGTCTTTGTGCGGAATTGTTTGTTGTAAGTGCTTGTGCACATTGTTGTTTGGTGCCCGACGGGTTTTGTATCCATACTTTGTTATTCTGGATGCCGGTGGTTTTGTATATTAAACTGCTCCGGTTATTACCCAGTTCTGCTCTCCTGCGTCTGATTTCTCTGCCACCAGTTAGGCACCCCTTACAGTATTAGTGGGATGCCAATAAACAGTTACATATTTTTATCTGGGGGTGTGCATACTCTTATGGAAAGAAATTAATATATTTGATTATAATTCATGCTGTATCTAAGCAACATTTGCTGTAGAATTTCCATTTATTTAGCTCCATTTTGCAGATTGAAGTACTAGGAGTTTTAAGAATATATGTGTCAGATTTAAGATAATTGAAGAATGAATTACAAACAAGATTAAGTAAGAACATTAAAGCTGTTTTAATCTGAGGTACTTGGAGTTACTTGCTGAAGTCTATTTCAAGCAGCAAGCACCCTTAAACAGACATCTGTGAGGCGCAGACAAAAACACACTACCCCAGATGGTCAGCACTCAAAACAGCTGACATGTTCAAGCTACACATCAAGATGTGCCTTGCTTCTGAGGGAGCTGTCCCGATCCATCCGTTTTATTACCGGTTTTCCTTTGGGCTGAGCGGCAGCTTTAGATTGCGTGCTTCTAAGTGAGGCCCATGTCTACAAACTATTGCCCTAAATGTCACATTGACTTTTATTTATGGATTATTTTGGAACCCAGAACCAAGTCTCACATATGCAGTCTGTCAGAAGATACTAATTTATGTATTTTTTTCAAATTTCAAAAGGCACTCGCACATCTGAGCAATCGTTTTTGCAGGTGCATGGCAACAGTTGAACAAGATGAAGGAAAAAATAAACTGCACACTGCTCTTGATAGTATCACTGATATTTAATAAGCTTACGTATCGGCCTCACCGCCTTCGTCAGAGCTTTTTTGTGTGCATCCCAAATGGCACCCCAACCCAATGGGCCTTGGTCAAAAGGAGTGAAATACATCCTGTGTGGTTCACTAGTCCAGTATTGCTCAAAAAGTAAGAAAAAGTATGATAAATGTATGCACTCACTACTGTAAGTCGCTCTATATAAGAGTGTCTGCTGTGTGACTAAAAAGTAAATGCACATAGGGAATCGGGTGCCGTTTGGAACACAGTCAAAGTAATTTTAAATGTAAGATTTGTGGGGATCTGCAAATGGCAACAGAATTTGTACAGAAGTATAGAAGCAGGTTGTGATTATTTTTAATTCCATTTCAGTCAGCATTTATTTCTAAATGTTTCATATGACCAGATTGTCACATCTGACTTCAGTTAGAAAACCATACTGACCACACTTGGACACACACACACACACACACACACACACACACACACACACACACACACACACACACACACACACACACACACACACACACACACACACACACACACACACACACACACACACACACACACACACACACACACACACACACACACACACACACACACACACAGCAATTGCCAATGAAAGGGAGATACATCTACATACCAAGCCCACTGCAAACAAATACATGTCTACTTGTCAGCTTAGTGAAAATATTTCTAGTTAGGAAAGCAAATAATCCTAAGTGATTCCATTACTGGAATTTTCTTGGTGTTTCTTGACTGTGCAATAACAGAGTTTCTCTAACAGCACTATACAGGCTTTGGGCCATACAGTATGTCCATATAGTCTAACTAAGGTTTTAGTGGCTTGGAGCACTGTAATTGTGTGTGTCCAAAAAGTCTCAGACCATAGTTCTAACGAGGTCCAGTTTTCTTGTCCTTTACTTATCACTTGTCTGTCTGACTGAACAAACTGCTATGACTGCCGTTGATCTTTAAAGGAACTTCACTTTCGGTAGACATGTCAATCGAAACTCTATAGATTGTTTCTCAAACCATTGGCAGACAGCTTGTCTTATGGCCATCATGGTTCAGCGAACTAGAACCAGGCTTAAGGAGTAGCAGTCTGTTGTGCTTTGTGGCTACTTCCCAAATGGTATCCTATTACTTATGGGCCCTGGTCAAAAGAAAGTTGCACTATAAAGGGGATAGGATGCTATTTGGGATGCAGCCCGTGAGTAGTAACCCGTGACAGATCCACAGTCGAGACGGTGAGCACTGCAGACGGATCCTTTTAAAGTCCCGGGGCTTTAGAGCTGTTCCACCACTGTGTCTGTGGGGCTGATGCCTTTGTCACAGAGCTGCTGAGCTCCCAATGCAAACCCAGAGTGAACACTCCCACTGGACGCAGACGTCAATTCAACGTCTAGTTTTGGTTTTACATTTGGATCATGAATTCCACATGAAATAAACATAAAAACGACACCATGTCATTGGATTTAGGTTAATGCCACACCTATTGCCACTCCCTCTCACCAGAACTCCACGCCGTCGGTCTACTAACCACCGGTCCTGGCAACCATTATTACGCACACCTTCTCCACATCATTATGCACACCTGCATCCTATCATTACGCACCTGGACTTCATCACCCCCATGATTACCTTCCCTTTATTTAGCCCTAAGTAGCCTCAGTCATCAGGTACTACTGGTTTGTTTTCATGTTGACGACGCAGCCCCTGTTTTGTTCATTTGCCTTGCATCATTGTTATGAAACTCTGCTTCTGCACCTGCTTCCTGACTCCCTGCGCATACGTTGAAAAATGTGAAAATCCAATAAGTTTCCAATGTCATCACATAGATTTTAAAAATAATTATGACTTGGAAACAACGTTGATTCAAACTGTTTTTTCCCAGTGGGCTGTGTCCCTTCCACTACACATCACCGAGCCTTACTGTCTGGTTACTGGACATAGCAGAGATCGAGAGGGAGGGAGTGAAGGAAGGAGTCAAAGAGGGTTATAAATGGTCTTTATCGGTCTTTCTCTCTTCTATAGAGAAGTGTTGTTATGATGCAGGCCAAGCCAGCAGCAAGGTGACTGTGACATCTTCTATTTATGTGTGTATTTTGTCTGTGTATGTTGGCATACGGTATGCCTGTCTTTATTATGTGTATTGTGTTTATGCTAGCTCTGCTACACATGGTGCCATGATATAGATAGTTACCATGTGAGTCAGGTACTGATGTGTGTAAAGAATGCATCCAGGACATCCATACAATCACTGAGAGACACCAAGGATGCGTCCCAAATGGCACCCTATTCCCTACATACGGTGGTGTACTACTTTTGACCAAAGTAGTGCACTTTGTAGGGAATAAGGTGTCATTTGGGATGCGGACTAAGATTCAATCAAATTAAGTAAGATCCAATCACTCAGCCAACCCCCTGAGGCATTTATCCTCCTTCACAGAAATGTTCAAGAAATGCTCAATGTTCAATCTTGACTTCAGACAACTCTGTCTTTCCTTGTCCCCTCTTAGGCCCTCTAACTCCACTCCTCCTCTCCTCCTCTATCCATGCTTTATGGGGTAGGCCGTAATTGTAAATAAGTGTGTTCTTAACTGACTTGCCTAGTTAAATAAAGGTTACATTATAAAAAAAACATATACATATATATATAATTTTCTCAAATCAGGCATTCAATCAAAAGGGAGCTGCGTTTTGCTGAACAACAGGTAATTGAGAGGTCCCCTCTTAAGAAACGGAAGTGGAGGGATGGTCAAGTTTCCTATTCAATTATTAACGCACAACCCCTGGGCCAGGGGTGACATTTACACTGGGCCGTCATCTCTTCAAAGCCCCAGAGATCTGGTTTCCTGGCTAGGGGGAGAGTGGATGCCACATTCAAAGTGAGGGGACACTCCCTTCTCCCTTCCCTTCTCTGTACAATGCCCATGTGTCGAGGCCTCGGCAGGGGCTAGATGGATCCATTAAAGGAGGAATATGATCCAAGAGTGTGACATAAAAAAATAGAGAAGACAGACAAAGAGGAATGTGCCATTCTCTATGGAGCACATAGCCGTTAATGTGAACCGTGTGGAATGGGTATAACCAAGGCAATGCAATATGCCTAGTCTGCCAGAGGACATATGATACTGTAGTGTATTACAGCTGAGAGCATAACAGGTGGATTCATAACCCAACACAACTCTATGGAGTTAATGTATAATTCAAAACATAGTTTGTTTGATAAAGTGTGTTATACTGAACTTACGGCACTAAAAGCGTGGTTCGGTTACATTCTAAGCATGTTGTAGATTTCTAATCTGAGCCAAAGCCCAGGCAGTCAGTTAGCAGAAATACAGAATGCAGGGGGAAAACAAGACAGAGCCATGTACAGAAGGACCTGATTGGATGTGGAAATCTGACCGATTATGCGTCCCAAATGGCACCTTATTCCCTTTATCGTGCACAACTTGCACAACTAATAAACAAACACACATACAAGTAAACAGACCACCAAACTCCCCCCAGGGCCAGCGGAAGTGGTGAGATGAAGTGTACAGGCTGCACCAAAGTAGTGCACTATAAAGGAAATGGGGTGCCAATTAGGACGATGCATCAGTGTCTGAAGCCCAGATGGGGTTTGTCAGACAGGCAGGGGCCATCAGCAGCATGGTCCCCGAGAGACACGGCCTATCAGGTCCCCTGGATGGGGAAGAGAGGAAACGGGCCCATGAGAGGTCGACCTGCATGTGTGTGAGTGTGTGTCTGAGTGAGGGTGTGTGTGTGCGCATGTGAATGTGTGTGTGTGTAAATGTGTGATTAATATGTTGTATGATTGATTTGTCTGTTGGTGCAGTGGTTAGACGGTAGACTAAAATGTTAGCTCATTATACAGATACGGTCCTGAGCAGACAATCGATCAAAATAGGAATGTAGATGATATAATTTTACTGTAATACCTTCTACACTCCATTGGAGATGGCCTTTACTGCCTTGTAGATACAGTATTGAGTATGTCCCAAATGGCACCCTATTCCCTATTTAGTTCATTACTTTTGACCAGTGCCCATAGGGCTCTGATTCAAAGTAGTGCACTATATAGGGAATAGGGTGTCATTTGAGACTTAGACATATAGTAGCTAGTAATCCTCTCTTACGTTGTCATTCTGTATTTTGCGTCACGGCAGACTTGTTATAAGACACATAGATGGAATGAAAAGCAATCAGTTGAGGGCTAATTCCTTTTCCCGACAGTCTATCTTAATGGAACCTGCCAGACTCCACCATTAAATATTTAAACACTGCCAAGTCTCACTCCTGCTCGCCTGTCTGTAAGCGTATGAGACAGGCCCTCGGTTCTGATCACAGCCTTTCAACCCTGACACACCATGACACACTGCTCGTCCCTCCCCCACCCCCCGAGGCACCACCATACACAGCAGCCAGGTGCAAGGAGGAGGAATGGCAAACAACAACAATGCACCACTACCCTGACTTGTACAGGAGTTACAGGAATCACGGCATGGAGTTCAAACTGTCGCCGCAGTAATTCTCTGTGACACTCTTGATGTCCCTGGCCTGAATGTCTATTGTCATCGCCGGGGAGGGAGGGTGGGAGGGGCACAGGTTTGATGTCAGTGGACCCTAGGCTCACCTGAGGGCTTGGAAGAGGGGCATGAGGGACTAGGGAGGACTACGGTTGGGCCTCTGGCTGGCTCTCTCTGTTTGTATCTCAGTACTATAGAGCCTCGAGGGGAGCTGGGGATAAACAGTGACAGCGTCACGCAACCAGTGTGGCCCAGGTCAAAGATGTGACCCGCAGCTCAGGCCGACAGGCTCAGAAGAGATGCCAGGCAGGCAGCATGCCAGTGAATGATGTAGGTCTGTCATTTGATGTCACCATGAAGGGTGCGTTCATTCTCCTACTGATGTGACGAGTGTGAACAGAACAGCATGTGGATAGGGTAGTACATTAGTAGTTGTGGTGGTGGGTGGATGGTGGTCTTAGATTGCGTCGCTTCAATTCTGCCTGGCTACTGTCTGTTACAGAGTAGGACTTGATTTATAGCCAATCCACAGCAGGGCAAACAGGTTGTACTGAGAGTAAGCTGTAAATATAAGAGGAGGAAATTTGTTTTTGGTAATGTTTGTCTTTACAGCCACACAGGGGTGATATTGTGCCTTTCTTTAAAAAAAAGACAGAACTCAATGAATTCAGATATAAGAAGGTAAATCACACACAGAGAGTGGTCTTGTCTTGATATAATCTGCAGCCAGGACGTGAATGGAGAGATGGGATGGCTGCAGAACAGGTGATGTCTCTGTTTAGAGATTTCTCTCTTTGGTCTCTAAATCCATCTCTTAGTTTGCATCTCAAATGGCACCCTATTCCCTCTTTAGTGCAGTCATTTTGTTCGGGTCAATAGGAAATGGTCAACACATTCCACACTATACAGGGAGGAGAAGACTGGGAGCAAATAAAATAAAAGCTAGTCTGATTGGAACATGAATTGGATGACAATTACTGTGTGTCTGAGTACCATCCACTCATTATGCAGATCCCCGACAGCTGCTACAGACAGCCAAGTGTCAACCACCAATCAGCTCAAATCAGGTGCTCTTGTAGTTGGGGTGAGGAGGGTATAGAGATAGAGATACATTATCTACAAGTAGGCAATGGATGCAGGATGATGATTAGAGAAATACAGTATGACAATTTTACTTGTGTTACCCAACTCGGCTTGAACTCGGGTCTCCTGTGCGTCGCATGACTTTGTTAGCCCGCTGAGCTGTAGTAGCAGTAGTAGTAGCAGTAGTAGTAGCAGTAGCAGCAGCACTCTCTTCGGAAAAAAGGTGCTATTTATGTAGTATCTAAAAGGGGTCTTCGGCTGTCTCCATAGGCAAACCCTTTGATGAACCCTTTTTGTTTCCATGTAGGACCCTTTCCACAGACGGTTCTACATGGAACCCAAAAGGGTTATTCTATTGGGAAAGCTGAATAACCCTTTTTGGAGGAGGAGTAGGAATATACTACAACATGACCTGTTGAGACAGGTTGGACTTTGTTAGGAAGTGTCAATTGGATTGGACTCAGCGTTGAAGCAACTGTCTTATGAAAGCATACGGGAACTGATAAAGTGCGAGTTGTGGCTTTAGCATTCACCTCCGCCCTGTGTAAAATGTCAGGGTGAGAAAAGTGTACTCGTTAAACATTTATGAACACATTACAAATGTCCTGTAAATTGCCCGTTATTGCCCCGGTTTCTGCATAATCCCTCACACAAAGCCTGATTTCCATATCCCCCCTCTACAATGTCATCAGGGTGTACATTGGCTGTTTACTGCTCCTGGCATATTAATATAAGTAATGTGGTGCCACCAACACGCCATATGTTTGATTCATGCTTCGGCTTGGGCTCTCGCCTGGGTCTTGATTGCGGGTGATGAATAGATACACACAGAATAATAATCTCCCTCTCTGGGAGGTCCACTGATGATGAACATCTCTGAGCTCGAATTATACCCTCCACACTTGCTTACATTTTTCCTAGCCATATTTAATTCAACTATTTGAAGTGGTTACTTATAGAAGTATCGAAGTTGAGGGGCAGAGAGAGTTTTGTCTTTAAACCTAGTCACATTACTCTTGAGTCTGCTTATTTCTTCTGTGCCTTTTAATAAAGAGAATGAATAGAACATGCTGACAAGCACATTACACACAGGGTTGGATGGAGATCACATTTCATTTAGTTTGTCTGACATAATGGATTCCCACTGATCTGCAGCAAAGCATTATGGTCTCACGTTTACAACTTGCTGCAACTACTCTGTGACCCATCTGGAAAGTATAAACAGTGGAAAATTACAGTAGGTTTCAGGAGTTACAGAAACAGGTAGTGGAAAACTAATTAATCATGCAATCAAGTGTAGACCACTCCTGAGACCCAAACAGGGTTTCATCCAAACACTCCATATCATTGTGTCACCAATTATAGTGGTTGTACATGTCAAGTAACATCTCAACTTGTCTACAAATGAATAAAACATATGCAGTTGAAGTCTGAAGTTTACATACATTTTAAGTTGGAGTCATTAAAACTCATTTTTCAACCACTCCGCAAATTTCTTGTTAACAAACTATAGTTTTGGCAAGTCGGCTAGGACATCTACTTTGTGCATGACAAGTAATGTTTCCAGCAATTGTTTACAGACAGATTATTTCACTTATAGTTCACTGTATCACAATTCCAGTGGGTCAGAAGTGTACATACACTAAGTTGATTGTGCCTTTTAAACTGATTGGAAAATTCCAGAAAATGATGTCATGGCTTTAGACATTTCTGATAGGCTAATTGACATCATTTGAGTCGATTGGAGGTGTACCTGTGGATGTATTTCAATGCCTACCTTCAAACTCAGTGCCTCTTTGCTTGACATCATGGGTAAATCGCAGCCGTCGTACCGCTCAGTGGGGAGACACTTTCTGTCTCCTAGAGATGAACGTATTTTGGTGCGTCAAGTGCAAATAAATCCCAGAACAACAGCAAAGGACCTTGTGAAGATGCTGGAGAAAACAGGTACAAAAGTATCTATATCCACAGTAAAATGAGTCCTATGTCGACATAACCTGAAAGGCCGCTCAGCAAGGAAGAAGCCATTGCTTCAAAACCGTCATAAAAAAGCCAGACTATCAATTAGCCTTTTAAAATTATAAACTTGGATTAGCTTACACATTGTGCCATTGGAACACAGGAGTGATGGTTGCTGATAATGGGCCTCTGTAAGCCTATGTAGATATTCCATTAAGAATCAGCTGTTACCAGCTACAAAAGTAATTTAAAACATTAACAATGTCTACACTGTATTTCTGATCAATTTGATGTTATTTTAATGCACAAAAAAATGTTTTTCATTCAAAAACAAGGACATTTGTAAGTGACCCCAAACTTTTGAACTGTTGTGTAAATATTCAGACCCTTTACTCAGTACTTTGTTGAAGCACCTCTAGAGTCTTCATGAGTATGACACTACAAGCTTGGCACACCTGTATTTGGGGAGTTTCTCCAATTATTCTCTGCAGATCCTCTCAAGCTTTGTCAGGTTGGATGGGGAGCTTTGCTGTACAGAAATTCTCGGGTCTCTCCAGAGATGTTCGATTGGCTTCATGTCTGGGCTCTGGCTGGGCCACTCATGGACATTTAGAGACTTGTTCCAAAGCCACTCCCGAATTGTCTTGGCTGTGTGCTTAGGGTCGTTGTCCTGTTGGAAGGTAAACCGTCACTCCAGTCTGAGGTCCTGAGCACTTTGGAGCAGCTTTTCATCAAGGATCTCTCTGTACTTTGTGCCGTTCATCTTTGCCTCGATCCTGACTAGTCTCATGACGCTGCCACCACCATGCTTTACCGTATGGGTGGTGCCAGGTTTCCTCCAGATGTGACGCTTGGCGTTCAGGCCAAAGAGTTCAATCTTCATTTCACCAGACCAGAGAATCTTGTTTCTCATGGTCTGAGCATCTTTAGGTGCCTTTTGGAAAACTCTAAGCAGGCTATCATGTGCCTTTTACTGAGGAGTGGGTTCCGTCTGGCCACTCTACCATAAAGGCCTGATTGGTGGAGAGCTGCAAAGATCTTTGTCTTTCTGGAAGGTTCTCCCATATCCACAGAGAAACTCTATACCATCGGGTTCTTGGTCACCTCTCTGACCAAGCACCTTCCCCCCCAATTGCTCAGTTTGGCCGGGTGGCCAGCTCTAGGAAGAGTCTCGATGGTTCCAAACTCCATTTTAGAATGATGGAGGCCACTGTGCTCTTTGGGACCTTCAATGCTGCAGACATTTTTTGGTACCCTTCCCCAGATCTGTGCCTCGACACAATCCTGTCTCGGAGCTCTACAGACAATTCCTTCGACCTCATGGCTTGGTTTTTGTTCTGACATGCACTGTCAACTGTGGGGCCTTATATAGACAGGTGTGTGCCTTTTCAAATCATGTCCAATCAAATGCATTTACCACAGGTGGACTCAGATCAAGTTGTACAAACATCTCAAGAATGATCAATGGAAACAGGATGCACCTGAGCTCAATTTCGAGTCTCAGCAAATGCTTATGTAAAGAAGTGTTTTATAATATTTATTTTATTTACAATACATTTCTTAAAGCCAATTTTTGCTTTGTCATTATGGGGTATTGTGTGTAGATTACTGAGGAATTATTTAAAAAATATATCTTTTCGAATAAGGCTGTAATGTCACAAAATGTGGAAAAGTCAAGGGGTCTGAACCCTATCCGGAGTTTCCAAAGTTTCTTTGGCACACAGGCCATGATTTAGAATAGAATGGGCCAGCTGCACCTTTTGACTCCCCCCAAATTAAGGAAGAGACTGTTTTCAAGAGCCCAGACCAGCTCCTTCAGACCAGCTAACAGCACCATGGACACACAATGACTACTGTGCTGTAGTTTGCCTCCATGTGACTATGAAAAGAAATGGGAAACAAATGCTTCTTTTCAACCATTCCCTCAAGTGGAGGGATCTTCAACTATATTCAGCCGTGGATCAATTTTATTCTAGCGGATAGTCAGTGTAGACTGCAAATTGACCGCAAGAAGCCAAAACAAATATAATATTTGACAATGATATTTAAAAAATCTTAATATCAAACATTGCTTACATTTGTATACGATCACATTCAATATCTCTCTATTGTTCGTGATAATCATTTGGAACAGATTTCCAAAATTAAAAACACTTAGAGTTGATTTGCTGGTGTTTTTACAGCCTTTTATGTTGAAATTGATAGATTATTTTGCTCTAAAAACTTGGTGGTCTAATAAAATCGGTTGGCCTGTGGGGCACCCTGCTCTAGTGTTTCCTCTTTTTTTCTCGCCTATGTGTGCTTTGGTCAAAATAATATTAAGACTATGCTCTTATATTTTAGTCTGTCTGCATATGATTATTTCCCCTTCGGATAAAGATGTGCTCCATTTAAGTGTTATCCCCAGCTGTAAACAGCCCTCCAGTATAGTTCCTAGGAGATAGACCATGTGCATTACACTTCTCAGTCAGGCTAAAAATGCATTTCTATTCAATAGGGTGCAATGAATCTCCCACGATTCGAAATGATAAATTCATTGTGTCACTGCAGACTTCCAATGGTCAATTAAAGGTTACGCACATGTCTAGGGGCCGGGCCTACATCTATTTCACTTGACATTTTTAGGTTTACAATCAAGTATGTACACTACAATTAGGCACATCTACATTGGCAACTGTTCATATATACTACTCTACCAGACAGACATCCTTATCATCCTGTCCCATGTTTACTGTGAATATTACGTAATGTGCTGTCTGGGGAGGGTTTGTAAGTCACTGCCTCTGTCTGTGTTCCAGTTGAAATCGTCCAGTCTACATCATCCAGTCTCTCAGGGGGCTGTTTAGTGTGCTCCACATCACTATGAGACACTCCTGCAGTCTGGGGAGGAGTTCCAGTTAATGTCCCAAATGGCACCCTATTCCCTATTTAGTGCACTAATTTCGACCAGGGCCCATAGGGTTGCCATAGGTCTTTGGTCAAAAGTAGTGCACTATATAGGCAACAGCGAGCCATTTGGGTAGGACACAGCCCCAGGGATGCTTCGATAAGGAGGCAGCTCTTTAATTGAACCTGTAATGCTTGCATGATTCCCCTTAATACGCTTCTCATAACCTACGGATGGCCTGTTTAAATGGTGGGGACCGTTGCTAAGTGGTAGGAGGTAGTCTATGACTCATGAAGGTTGTAGACCTTAAAGTGCAGCATGGATAAATGGTCCAGTTCGTTTACTATGTCTACATCCCAAATGGCACCCTATTCCCTACATAGTTCACACATTAGAGCCTTATGGCCAGCTACTGTATCAGGTGCAAATTGGGATGCAGACTATGAGAAAATGGTGGCAGGGTCCATCGTTAGGTCACTTGCTAACCTTATAGACCGGCGCTCCCATCATGTGTGAAATCATACAGTTCTAGAATGACTCTCATTTGGGAGATAGAGCATAATGTATGGCTTAATGTGCAAGGGTTGGGGTCAATTCTGGATTGAGTTGTGAATTGGTCTTTAATTCAAGTGTTATTATTGAATTAGCCACACCTCACAGGAAGAAGAATTTTAATTGAATTTGAATTAAAGGAAGTAGAATTTAATTCAATGCACACCACCATACAAATGTTTATTTTGACATCATGTATGGTGACCAATATCATTTAGCATAAGGTTGAAACATTTAATTATTAAAACTCATACTCCTTAAACATTTTTTTATAATTACACTGGTCTGGAAATATTCTAAGATCATTATGTGGGTCATTAGGTGGGTTCATAATGCATTACGTCAAACATTGCAATATGGAAGGGAACAATCTAATATCTCACGACAAAGAATAATGCTGTTTGACATCTTGGAGTTATAATCAAAGTGATATTTGAAATGATATGTGTATTCTTTGCATTAACAAGTGGTACATCCTTTGGATAAAATATTTGTCAAATTAATGAGACTTTTGTCAGGACCCGGTTACGAACCCTGGTCTCTGGAGTGAGAAACAGTCACTTAACCAACTGAGCCACGAATAGTCGGCAGAACCCAGAAGATGAGGCAGACACAGCAGTACTTGAGACGGTGTATTTAATGAAGTAAAAAGTGATGTTCTTCAGGAAAACATGTAACTCCACAACCTCAAAAGGAATCCTACAAGAACAAAGGTAATCCTCCAAGGCAAAAAAGGTAAATCCACAAGGTGGAAGGTAAAGCACAAAAAGCCTCAAAAGATACTCAAAAAACAAACAAACAAGAACAAAAAAAACAGAATTCCACAAGAGAGTCCACCGGGATCAACAAGAGTTCTCAGAGTACTAGGGCTGGGTGCTAACATACAAACACAGAGCAAAGAACAAAGGAAAACAAAGGGTTTAAATACAATCAGGGGAAACGAGGCACAGGTGCAAATAATAATGGGGATCAAGGGAAAACAAAAGGTCAAAAGGCACAATGGGGGCATCTAGTGACCAAAAACCGGAACAACCCTGGCCAAATCCTGACAACTTTCATGTTTCATGTCTCACTTAAATTGGTTTGAATGGCTTTGAATTAAATTCTACTTCCTACTTCCCTGTGGGGTGGAGCCAATTCAAATTAAATAAAAATTAATTGTGGCTATTGCAAAATCAACTTGAACTCCATTGAAAACCTGTGGTTTGAATTAAAGAGGGTCGTCCATAAGCACAGCGGAAGGATATAAATGATCTAAGATCCCTCCCAATGTGTTTTAGAAAACGGCCATGTCGTTATCCTCTCAAGGGAAGGGTGCTGCTGTGTGAAAAACAGGGGTGCCAATCATTTTTGACCTCTATCTTTTTGTTTTGTTTTGTTTTTTGGGATTACTTGTTAAACATAGTCTCATTCTCTGAGCAATTGTATTATAATAAAATATATTTTTGAGCATTCAATGTACAGTTAATTCGGAAAGCATTCGGACCCCTTGACCTTTTCCACATTTTGTTTTGCGTAACAGCCTTATCCTAAAATAAATTAAATGAAATGTTTATACACACAATACCCCATAATGACAAAGCAATTTTTTGGGGGAAATGTTTACACATTTATTAAAAATAAAAACCAGAAATACCTTATTTATATAAGTATTCAGACCCTTTGCTATAAGACTCGAAATTGAGCTCAGGTGCATCCGGTTTCCATTGATCATCTTTGGAATGTTTCTACAACTTGATTAGAGTCCACCTGTGGTAAATTCAATTTATTGGACATCATCGGCAGAGAATGGGAGACAAGTCAGGATCGAGGGAAAGATGAATGGAGCAAAGTACAGAGAGATCCTTGATGAAAACCTGCTCTAGAGCGCTCAAGTTCACCTTCCACCAGGACAACGACCCCAAGCACACAGCCAAGACAACGCAGGAGTAGCTTCGGGACATGTCTCTGAATGTCCTTGAGTGACTCAGCCAGAGCCTGGACTTGAACCCAAATCGAACATCTCTGGAGAGAACTGAAAATAGCTTTGCAGCAACAGTCCCCATCCAACCTGACAGAGCTTGAGAGGATCTGCAGAGAAGAATTGGAGAAACACTCCAAATAGTGTCAAGCTTTTAGCTTCATACCCATGAAGACTCGTGGATTTAATTGCTGCCAAATTACTGAATAAAGGGTCTGCATACTTATGTAAATGTGACATTTTAGTTTTTTTTATATACATTTGATACCATTTCTAACAACCTGTTTTTGCTTTGTCATTATGGGGTATTGTGTGTAGATTGATGAGGGAAAAAAATAGAATTTAATCAATTTTAGAAGAAGGTTGTAAAGTAAGAAATTGTGGAAAAAGTCAAGGGGTCTGAATACTTTCCGAATGCACTGTAGCCCACATAACTTAAGCATACAATATAGCTCAGTATCTGTATTTTTTATTTTATTATCTTTTGCTCATCTTTATCAAGGGTGCCAATCATTTAGGACCTGACTTTATATGTACAGATATATAGTAGTTAAGATTGAGGGAAGCTTAATCAAGCTAGTCGTCTTGACTACTTTCTTATGCCATTCTCTCTGGCACCAAAAGTTAAAGTGTTAATAGGGGACAGAATGCGGTCGGATCATCACATAATTGGCATATATATTACTCTTACAGAATGTCCACGTGGGCGAGGATATTGGAAATTTGATCAAAGCCTACTAGATGATAAATTGTTTAGAACTAGGACAGAATAATTTATAACTGACTTTTTCAGACATAACATAGGTACAGCAGATCCCCGTATTGTATGGGACACTTTTAAGTGTGCCTTTAGAGGGAATGCAATTCAGTACTCATCTATAAAACAAAAGCAATTTAGATCAAAAGAGTCCATATTAACAAAGGAAATTGAAGGACTAACAGTACAGTTAGATAGCAATAAAAACGGTACCATAGAGGCACAGTATAAGTTAGAGGAAAAACAAAAATAAATGGAGAACTTATTCAAGAAAGATCCAGTGTAATATATTATAAAACAATTGGAGACCTCTTACACTTCAGTGTTGTGATGCAAAAATCCTAGCAAAAATGCTTGGCGCATAGAATTAAAAAAGTATTATCAGATATTATTCATCCTAATCAGACAGGTTTTTTACATGGACAATACATTGGAGATAATATAAGACAAGTACTGGAAACAATAGAATACTATGAAATATTGGGGACACCAGGCCTGGTTTTCATAGCTGATTTTGAAAAGGCTTTTGATAAAGTATGACTGGAGTTTATATATAAATGCCTAGAATATTTCAATTTTGGGGAATCTCTTATAAAATGGGTTAAAGTTATGTATAGTAACCCTAGGTGTAAAATAGTAAATAATGGCTACATCTGAGAAAGTTTTAAACTATCTAGAGGAGTAAAACAAGGTTGTCCACTATCGGCATATCTATTTATTATTGCCATCGAAATGTTAGCTGTTAAGAATAGATCAAACAACAATATTAAGGGATTAGAAATTCGTGGCTTAAAAACTAAAGTGTCATTGTACGCTGATGATTCATGTTTTCTTTTAAGACCAAAATTGGAGTCTCTCCACGGCCTCATAGAGGATCTAGATACTTTTGCTATCCTCTCTGGATTAAAACCCACATTATGATAAGTGTACTATATTACGTATTGGATCACTAAAAAATTCCAATTTTACATTACCATGTAGTTTACCAATTAAACGGTCTGACGGAGATGTGGACATACTCGGTTTACAATTGGTTGCAATTTCAGTTTAATCCACCTGAAAAGACAGAACAAATAATAAAACAAATATTGTGGTTAAATTCAAATATACTAATTGATTAAAAAAACGATTTTTTGAAGAAATTTTTAAAAAGGTATAATTTTAGTGAATAATATCATAAATATGACTGGTGGAGTTATGTCACACATGCATCTAAAACAGACTTATGGAAATGTTTGCTCTACCCACAATTACAACCAATTAATTGCAGCATTACCACAAAAATGGAAGAGGCAACTTATTATTTTCCAATTTAAAGAACATAAATGGTTAAAGAAAAGTGTGATAACTGAAAACATATACCAATTTCATTTAAGGACCAAAAAACTGAAAGCTGTGCCATATAAATTGCAAAATAGTTGGGAAGAGATTTTCGATGTACCCATTCCATGGCACATGGTTTATGAATTGATGCGCAAAACAACGCCGGATTCAAAACTTATA
Source organism: Oncorhynchus gorbuscha (assembly GCF_021184085.1). NCBI lineage: Eukaryota > Metazoa > Chordata > Actinopteri > Salmoniformes > Salmonidae > Oncorhynchus > Oncorhynchus gorbuscha. The sequence goes on along the minus strand of NW_025745589.1, from coordinate 318,481 downwards.
ATTTTCCAATTTAAATTACTATACAAACTTCTTGCAACTAATAGAATGTTATATATATGGGGGATACAATCTTCCCAGCTCTGCAGATTCTGCTGTGAAGAGGCAGAGTCATTAAACAATTTATTTTTGGTATTGTCCATTTGTAGCTCGTTTTTGGTCACAGGTCCAGGAATGGCTGAAGTATTGCAACATTTGCCTAGAACTAACGCTACAGATAGCAATACTGGGTGATTTGAAAAGCCATAGTCAATCAATCAATAGTATAATAAATATTTTAGCAAAAATGTTTATTTTAAATTTACAATCTATAGAGGCTATGAGAATAGAAAGGTTCAATTAGTTTGTGAAGCATCACAGCACAGTTGAAAAATATATGGCAAATAGAAATCCAAAATGGATGATGTTGAGAGATAGATGGGAGGGGTTGAATGGAGCTGAAGGGTGGGACTAATAACAAGATAAACAATGTAAAACATATGGGATCTGTAAGATGTATATAGGTTTGGAACTTTTGTGAAATAGCACAGTTACAAATAGAAATCAAACTGGATGGACATCAGAAATAGAGGAAGGACTCAGAACAAACAAGAGAGAACTATTGTAAAGTAGACTGTGTGTAAAATGTGTATAAGATGTATAAATTGAAGGTAAAAGCCAAAGTGTTTATTAGTTTACTCCAATTGGGGGATCGGTGGTAAGGTTCGCGGGGAATAATAAAGGTAACGACTTTAATAATAAAGGTAACGACTCAAAGTGAAGTATAGATTGAGGGAACAGAGTTGAGATTTAGATAAGATTTGTAAAGGTAATGGCAATAGAAATGAGATACAGTACCCAGGCAACTACAGTTCTTTGTAATGGTACAGAGTACAGAATGAGAGATGAGTCTCTCAGCAGTAGTGCTGAACAACTTATCCGATACAAGATTGAAGAGTAAACACAACAAAAGAAAACGCAGTGATTACTGTTCCTCAGTGCTCAGTTTGAGCCGGCTCTTGCTGGAACAGGATCGGGCACCTCTCAATTTTGGACTGTTTCGTTATGGAACCTATTAATCTTTCATGGCACAAAACATTTTTCACTGTTTGCAATGTAAAACTTCAAATAAAAGCGATCAGAGTTCATTCGAGTTCTCTCCTCTGTAATTCTCCTGCCCCCTAAAAAAATGGTATACTAATGTGGAAGCGCCTGATATTTAAAGAATTGTTACGGGTTTGGCCAGCCCAGGTTTATGATTTGCACAACATTTTAGCCTAAGGACGAACTCTTGGCAGTTGATGTAGTGCAAGAGAGAAGCATGCCTGTATCTCTCACAGAACCAGAATGATGTTCACTTTCTATGATCTCTTCACCTCTCTCTGCTCTGATGAACATGAGCCTGCATCTACCATCATTTATTTCCTGATATAATCATAGCCATGGGAAGGGTCCTGGTGGGGATGCATCACCCCTGATGAATGTAAATACATTTGCCAAAATGATAGAATTACTGCCGGTCTTTCAGAAATGAAAGAATTCAAAATACTACATCAGGAGTAGGCCTATAATTTAGCCACAGAGGATCAATAGCTTATTTATTTTATTTTATATAGTTTCCCTGTGGATCGTATGTAGCCCAATCACAAGGCATTGCCTACAGTCAAGACCACGTGGCATCTCTGTCAGTGAAAAGCATGCATTCAAAACAGGCCTTTTGCAATATTTCTAATACAATTGTGGGATAGCACAGCTTGGAAAGCCAATAGCTCCTGCTGAAACAAAAATACTTATCTGTCGATAAGGCTACGGAAATATTTTTTCAACTTCCAAATAGGCCATTTGAGTGAACAGCATTGTTATTACAAACTAAACCATTAAACATCCCATCTGAAAAACAACACACTTACATAGGGCATTGTCCCCAATCACTGCCCTGGGGCATTGGGATATTTTTTTAGACCAGAGAAGGGGCCCACCAACTCCACTTCCAGCAGCAGCCGCTCTCCCATCCAGGAACCAACCCTGCTTAGCTTCAGAGAGAAGTCAGCAGTGGGATGCAGGGTGGTTTGCTGCTGGCCCAGAGCGATACAAGAGAGATAAGCTTTTGGCACAAGTGCATCGGCCATCGCCGGTGAGTGAGCTGCACATCATTGGGTGAGTCATTGAAACTGGAAAGCTTTTTCAAGACTATCACTTCCTCCTCATATAGTACAATATATGTGTCTCCTCCACACATCTAGGCCTAGGTTGTTTATAGATTCAATACGAGGTTGTTTTTCATGTTCTCAGTTTGTCAGTGTTAAAGTAGCCTGACATAGTTGTGCGGTATTAAAAAATATTCTACTAAAATCTCCAGTCATGTAAAGTGGTATAGAATTACATGAAATGCGTTTATAAAAGGCCTTATTTTTTACCCCCGGACCCTAGGCTACAAAAAAATTCTGCAAGCTCCTTTACTCTACTGCTCAAGTCTAGAAAACTATGCAAATGCGATGATGCATGCAATGCTTTATTATAAAGGTGATTTTCCGGTACCTCAGAGCTCCCCAGGTCACCCCCCTCTTGAGCTCACTTTTTCCAATTAACAACTATTGTTCCTTACTATAAACTAACTACAGCATAGATGAGATCACTCTGATCATCTCTCTCTTTCTGCTCTCTCTTTTTGTCCCTCCTCCTCACTTGCTCATTTCATCTCTCTCTCTCTCCCCTTTCTCTCTCTCTCTCCCCTCTCTCTCTCTCTCTCTCTCTCTCTCTCTCTCTCTCTCTCTCTCTCTCTCTCTCTCTCTCTCTCTCTCTCTCTCTCTCTCTCTCTCTCTCCCCCCCTCCATTGTTTGGGAATGGAAGGTGCACATACAGCAGCCTATGTGGTTTAGCTCAGCCAGGGCAGCTGGTGGTGACAAGGCAAGAGAGCAAACCCCACCCATCTGGGACTCCAAGCAACTGTTTAAAGTATTTTAAAGATTTAATATACTATTTGAACCCAGGTCTGGAGACAGCACCGTGTGTCTGAGATCAGGACCCTGCCTGCCTGGCTGGTCCTGGTGTCAGTCTGGGGGGAGACAGAGCAGTATTGTCCAAAATGGCATGCTATTCACTATGTGGTGCACTACCAGGGACCATAGTGCTCTGGTCAAAAGTAGGGCACTATATAGGGAAAATGGTGCTATTTGGGATGCAGACCCTCTCTCTCTGGTCAGGGCTTCCCCTCTCACACTAGGGGTCCTCTGTGGTCCGGGAAGAGGACACGAAGGGAGGGCGGGCTGCTGCCTGTCAGCAGAGCTGTGGAAGCAGCTTCACCTTCCTTTGTAACATAGCTGTATTTCAGTCACAGGTCAAGCATCAGTCCCAGCCATAGTCCCAACCCTATAGCCTCAGGCGCAGGCTCAGCCCTATAATCTATCCCCAGCCCTTTCCCCATGCATCTCGAGTACTAGCCTGGTAACACAATCCCAGTCCCAGCTAACCATGCAGCTCCAGCCTGAGCCCCATCTGTACAGCTTGTCACAGAGCCAGGCCAGGCTCCAGCTCTGTCCTAAATGGCATTCTACCCCCTATATAGTGGACTAATTTTGATCTGGGCCCATAGGTAGTACGCTATGTAGGGAATAGGGTGCCATTTGGGACGGTGATTGCATATGCCAGCACCAGGGGAGGGGATCGACTGGGACATGCAGCAGCAGCAGGATTTAGAAAGGAAAGCAGAGTGGATGTGTTTGAAAACGATTTTACTTGAAATTGATTTTTGCTAATATGTTGTGTGAGAGAGGAGAGGTGAGACAACACAACAGAGAGGGAAATATACTATAATCACTCATACCGGGGGTGGTGTTGGGCTTATACAAGGTTTGAAAACACTTCAATTGCAAGAGTCTTTTATGGTGGTATGCCTTAGAAGTCAATACATTTATACTGCATGTACGAGAATGAGATGTTCTTCATGTACTTCAAGGTCCTCTATAAAATCCAACGCCGACACATCACACATTTCATTTTCAACAATGATTTAACTGCGCTTATTAGTCAAACACCTCCAGCTCATTGCTCCAACCCAAAATCGTTCATCCATCCACTACTCCCCTGCTCTTCTGCTCTCGGGTCCTGTCTGCTGTAGAGCCTGGTGCCTGATTAATTCATGACTCACCACTACCCATGGGGCATTTGGAGGGAGGGACGGTGTGGAGCGCTACTGCCGGGACGCTTGCCTGCCTGCTCTCACCCCGGGGCACTGGCTTCTGTCAAGCTGTGATAAAGCCTGCCGACACACCACCAGGAATTTCTTGTGGCGATGCACAAACACTTTATACCTACCCAGAGCTCTTCTCTCCCACCTCCTGCCCAGGGCTCCTTCCATGCATATCAATGGACAAGGAGGGAGGGAGAGAGAGATAGGGTGAGATGGAGGGAGAGAAAGAAAGAAGAATGGTAGGAAGTGAGGGTAAAGGAGATAGAAACAGACAGTGTAAAGGAGAGAGAGTTAAAAAGACAGAGAGAGAGAGAGAGAGAGAGAGAGAGAGAGAGAGAGAGAGAGAGAGAGAGAGAGAGAGAGAACCAGAGGGAGGTAGAAACAAACAGTCTGAATCAATCCACTGTGACCAATTGTGGCTAGGTTGACCTGTGGTCCATTCTGACTGAACACTGTGTCCTGCTGGGAGAGTAAACGATAAAATAAACCTCAGCCCTAAACCCACTCCCCACTGAGAGAAACCAATGAGTTCACAGAGAGACTGCAAAGTCTGAGTTTCTTTCTTTCTCTCTCTCTCTCTGGGCTCGATTTTAACAAACTGGTAAATCTTTTAACGGAATGGTAAATCTTAGTGCTGGCGGTAGCGTTATAGGTTCGCAGCCCCACTGGGCACAGACATCAATTCAATGTCCATGTTTGTTCAATGTAATTTCATTGAAATGACGTGGAAATAACGTTGATTCAACGAGTGTGTGCCCAGTGGGGTGTGTCAGCTATTTTCCCAAAGGGAATTATGGACGCAGTAGCTGAGGGTGGCAAGAAATCGCTGGGTTTTGAAGAATAAACAATTTGTGGGTATGTTGAGGTTTGGCCCCTCACTGGCCAATCAGAATGTGCCCCACATGCTCTAAATCGAGAGTTTGGGATTATAAGGTTCTATTTGCATTTTGGTCAAAATTGAAATATTGACATAGCCTTGTTCTGTTCAATGTTCTCTACCTATATAGTACTCTAAATACCCCAATTCATGATGTTGTGTTCAAAAGAATGCAATATAAAAATTGCTGACACCATTCAGACCTTTTTGTCGACATATGGTTGCTTCAAGTTGTGAATTTACGGTCTTTTATGTGATGCGTTGTCATCAACTCCAATTAGAAAGCAGCTTTGAAGGTCCCCAACAACACAGTGGCCTCCATCATTCTTAAATGGAAGAAGTTTGAAACCACTATGACTCTTCTTAGAGCTGGCTGCCTGGCCAAACTGAGCAATCGTGGGAGAATGCCCTTGGTCAGGGAGGTGAACAAGAACCCCGATGGTCACTCTGGCAGAGCTCCAGAGAGATGGGAGAACCTTCCTGAAGGACAACCATCTCTGCAGCACCCCACCAATCAGGCATTTTTGGTAGAGTGGTCAGATGGAAGCCACTCCTCAGTAAAAGGCACAAGACAGCCCGCGTCAAGTTTGCCAAAAAGGCACCTCAAGGACTCTCAGACCATGAGAAACCAAATTCTCTGGTCTGATGAAATTAAGATTGAACTCTTTGGTTTGAATGCTAAGTGTCATGCCTGGAGGAAACCTGGCACCATCCCTATGTTGAAAGATGAATGTCCCCAGTCCACCTAACTGTGCTGCTGCTCCAGTTTCAACTGTTCTGCCTTATTATTATTCGACCATGCTGGTCATTTATGAACATTTGAAAATCTTGGCCATGTTCTGTTATACTCTCCACCCGGCACAGCCAGAAGACACACCCCACATAGCCTGGTTCCTCTCTAGGTTTCTTCCTAGGTTTTGGCCTTTCTAGGGAGTTTTTCCTAGCCACCGTCCTTCTACACCTGCATTGCTTGCTGTTTGGGGTTTTAGGCTGGGTTTCTGTACAGCACTTTGAGATATCAGCTGATGTACGAAGGGATATATAAATACATTTGATTTGATTTGATTTGAAGCATGGTGGTGGCAACATCAGATCTTGGGGATGTTTTTTAGTGGCAGGGACTGGGATACTAATCAGTATCAAGGGAAAGATGAATGGAGCAAAAGCTAATGGCCAGGATAAAAAGGTGCACCAATGCGATGCTGCTAAACAGCCTTTGCTGCTAAGACCTGCTTTTTGTGGGTCTTAAAATTTAGCACTGCATGAAATTGTCACTTTTGCGCTTGTTTTTAAGGACACAACTCAAATATTGCCACCCCTACCACCACAGTCCAAGTGAGCTGATTTTCGGCAGGTAAATGCCAGTACAACAGTTTTTACATTACACAATTGTGTGTGTGTGTGTGTGTGTGTGTGTGTGTGTGTGTGTGTGTGTGTGTGTGTGTGTGTGTGTGTGTGTGTGTGTGTGTGTGTGTGTGTGTGTGTGTGTGTGTGTGTGTGTGTGTGTGTGTGTGTGTGTGTGTGCATGGTATGTTGAGTGGGTGCTAAGTACATCCTGTTCCTCAGATGGAAGAAAAACTAAGCTCAGATAGAGCTGCTCTATACTACTAACCTCAGGGAACAGCGGCATCTTTTTTACCCTCCAGCCCTATTTGTCAACAGTGGAGAGGGGAAGAGAGGAAATTACTTTTTACAACTAGTAAGAGACATTGTGGACACAGAAGGAACTCAGTCTGTTAACGCTAACCTTTCATGTGGAAGAGTCCCTATTCTGTTTGCCTGCCTGTCAGCATGTCTGCATGTCCGTCTCCCTGTCTCTGTGTCTCTCTGCCAGTCTTGTGTCAATGTGCTGTTGTTTGATTAGATCTGTGCCTTGTCAATAAAATAAGGACAAATGTGAATGGATCAAAACAGACATGATCTCGCCATCACGGTTGACAACTCCATTGTGTCCTCCTCCCAGAGCGCTAAGAACCTTGGCGTGATCCTGGACAACACCCTGTCGTTCTCAACTAACATCAAGGCGGTGGCCCGTTCCTGTAGGTTCATGCTCTACAACATCCGCAGAGTACGACCCTGCCTCACACAGGAAGCGGCGCAGGTCCTAATCCAGGCACTTGTCATCTCCCGTCTGGATTACTGCAGCTCGCTGTTGGCTGGGCTCCCTGCCTGTGCCATTAAACCCCTACAACTCATCCAGAACGCCGCAGCCCGTCTAGTGTTCAACCTTCCCAAGTTCTCTCACGTCACCCCGCTCCTCCGCTCTCCAGTTGAAGCTCGCATCTGCTACAAGACCATGGTGCTTGTCTACGGAGCTGTGAGGGGAACGGCACCTCAGTACCTCCAGGCTCTGATCAGGCCCTACACCCAAATAAGGGCACTGCGTTCATCCACCTCTGGCCTGCTCGCCTCCCTACCACTGAGGAAGTACAGTTCCCGCTCAGCCCAGTCAAAACTGTTCGCTGCTCTGGCTCCCCAATGGTGGAACAAACTCCCTCACGACGCCAGGACAGCGGAGTCAATCACCACCTTCCGGAGACACCTGAAACCCCACCTCTTTAAGGAATACCTAGGATAGGATAAAGTAATCCTTCTCACCCCCCTTAAAATATTTAGATGCACTATTGTAAAGTGGCTGTTCCACTGGATGTCATAAGGTGAATGCACCAATTTGTAAGTCGCTCTGGATAAGAGCGTCTGCTAAATGACTTAAATGTAAATGTAAATGTAAACATGACATGGATGCTGACAATACAACCAGTAGGTGGCGCTCAAGTTATATAGTTGTAGTGCAGCACGGCCAGGCAACTCTGGAGGCATTTAGCCAAGTGCTTCAAGTTCAAACGTCTGAAAAGTAACCTACAGTAGTCCTCATAAACCTCAGGCGACAGCCGTGCAGGAGAGGAGAGTGGGCCGAAACCAGAGAGACCAACTTCAGCTCTCCATCTCTCCACATACTGTCCTGCTGCCGCATAGAGAAGGAAAACAGAAGGAAGGCACAGGAACTGAAGCTTCTCTAATAAGAAAACAAACTTTTCATAATGTATTTGCATTACATTAAAATGTGTTTGTTTTACATGCATTTTTTATAATATATTATTATTATTATTATTTTAAAAATGTAACCTTTGTTTAACTAGGCAAGTTAGTTAAGAACAAGATATTATTTATAATGACGGCCTACACTGGCCAAACCCGGATGACGCTGGGCCGGTTGTGCGCCGCCCAATGGTGCACCGCCCTATTTATGTTGCTGGACTTACATAAATCTACTAATTGTCAACACTTCATCTTCCACATTAAAAATGGCCAAAAGTCTTGTTCATGTCATTTCTGTTCCTCAATCTAAAATACGATGAATAAGATCTTGGCAAAACAATAAGTGACATGAGGATTGTCTGTCAGTTTGTTCTACTGTAGGCCTATATATTTTTATTACAGCCTTTGTGCTGAATGTGAATGTCCTCCCCTGCTTTCATAGTGTTTCAACTTTGTTTCAGTAATGTTATGCCTGGGTTTCTATGGCGACATGAGCAATTGTGTGAAAGCGTTATGTGTTCTCTGAGTAGTTTTGCATGAGCAACTGATACAATCTCCATACAGTCTTTCCACACCGTCACAAAGTAGACTAGCCATGATTCACACTATATCTCTGCCAGTCGGCTTGGAGAGAGAAAACAATCTCCCCGGTTGTTTACTATCCTGCTAGTCCACGGGGTGTGATTTAACGACCCCAATAAAGACTAAATAAACCATGTATCCTCCCCGGCTATGGGACAATCTCTCGGCAGACTACTTCATCTGGGGCTAATCTGTGAAAAACGAGTTGTTTAGGAAGCTGCATGGAGATCGGGTTGCGTCCCGAATGGCACGCTATTCACTAGTGCACTACTTCTGACCAGGGCTCCCAATATCTGTGGATGTTTCATTTATGGATGCTGTCTGTCCTAAACCATAGACTTTACAATGTCGCCCAGTGCCACACTAGGTAATCAATGGCAAATAGCAGCTGTCCATCTGCTGTTTGGACATGGGGAGAGCTGGACACAGCGTGTGATGGATGAAGCAGCAGGCACTGGACTGTGTGTGTGTGTTAGACCCAGCAGTCAGAGTTGTGTGTGTGTGTTATGCTGTATTCAAGTTGTGTGAGCTGTGTGTGTGGGTTTTACATGAGACCCAGCAAAACACCACCAGACAGACACCACAGGACCTACAGTAGAAGTGATCTGTTAATCTGCCCCACATTGACCACGAACGGCCCAATCAATGTCAAGGATCAGCTTATTCTTGATCAGAACCTCCTCTACCGGCTCTCCTCTTCCTCTATCCCTCTCCTTCTGGTCTTCCCTCGTTCCTTCTCTTCCATCTCTGCCTGTCTTATTGAGAGTCCTCCTCCGGTGTGAGAGCAGCCTGGGGCTTTGATCATGTGATGCTCCCTCCCAGACATAGATCTATGCAGACCTCCCCCATCCCCCTCTCCTCTGTCCACCTCACACACCCCTCCCCCTCTCTCTAAGCCTGAATGTGGAAAAATGACTAAGACCCTGTGCAGACATAATGCAATCTATAGCTGCAGCCGGGGCTGTTCGAAATTCCCTTCTCTCTTGGAGTCACTTAATTCTGACTGTGTGCATGTGATCATTTATTTGTGACTGTGCTGTCTGGCCATGTATATGCATAGTCTCCTGGCTGGTGTCCTTGTGTATACATAGGGCCTATTTCAACATGCTTTAGTAGTATGGAGAAGATAAAGCTCTACGGTTATTTCCTCTTCAAATCTATCCGTGCTTGGGGAAAGGTGTCCCTGGGGACTTATGATGGGAGAGGGGACAGTCTGTGGCAAACGACACCTACAGGGGAACTCAATACCCTCATCCCTGTAAAATTGGTTTGACAAGAAACATTTCAACCAAGCTACGACATCATCTCCTCTCCCTCAGTCTGAATACAGGACTCTACGATTTTAGATAGGAAGAACTTGGATGATTTCATTTGGATGATTTCATTACAGACAACACTATGCAATTTCACTAAAATGAATGCTTTGTGTACGTAGGCTAATATATACTTACTATCAGTCGGAAATACAAATTACTGTCCCACCATTTTTCATTTAATATGGTTCATATATTCGTCTAATCAGATATTCCGTTCTAGATCAAAGCATGCCAAAACTATTAATTTAATCATTTCCAGTCTCAGTCATTGTGGTGCTGATTCCCAGATAAAGCAGCACAATGAAGCATGACTCAATTATTCTGATCAGAATCAACTGCTTTCAGTTGATTCTGATCAGAATAATTGAGAGTTATGCTTCATTGTGCTGCAAATGGAGGCGGTGGAGCTGCTGCAGTCAATCACAGGCTTTTGGGGAATAGTAAAACAATGTCACCGAGGTCACAGTACAGCACATGATAGATGTGTGAGACATAATTCACAATTAGTATACAGCAGAAAGACAGTGTGATATAAAACATCAAAACCACAAGAGACCATTGTTTTGACAATACTGCAAAAAGTACCCAATTTTCATACTTGAGTAAAAGCAAAGATACTAGAGTAATTTTTGTTATTAAAGTAAGAGTGAAAATAAGTAAAAGTAAAAGTGAAAAAAAGTGAAAGTAAAAGTGAAACCCAATAAAATACTGAGTAAGTCTAAAAGTATTTGGTTTTAAATGTATCCAAGTTTCAAAAGTATAAATCATTACAAATTCCTTAAGCAAACCAAATGTATTAATGTATCAACAGTAAAAGTGTACATATTTATCAAAAGCAAAAGTATACACATTTAAGCTAACCATATTAAGCAAACCAAACATTTGTGTTCTGTCAGTCCACCAGATCAGAAGCAGTACGGATGAACAGGAATGTTCTCTTTTGTTAAGTGTGTGAATTGGACCCTTTTCCTGTCCTGCTAAGCATTTGAAATGTAACAAGTACTTCTGGGTGTCAGGGAAAGTATAATATATTATTTTCTTTAGAAATGTAGCCAAGCAAAAGTTGTAAAAAATAAGAATAGTAAAGTCAAGTACAGATACCCCCCCAAAAAATATTTGTAGTATTTCAAAGTACTTTTACTTAGTTACTTTTCACAACTGGGTTTTGCCCATAAGGCTCTAGTTAAAAAAGTAGTGTACTACACATTAGGAACACCTTAATTGTTACGAATCCCTTTTGGCCCGACAGTCTAGGGGGGGATGATAATGAGACCCGTAACATAACTCATGCAAATTATTATTGTGACAAAGTAAAAGTGTGCACGAAATAACCACGACAACAGAAATCTACCGTCAAACTCTAGGTTTATTTATAAACACACGGTAATGGGGGGAGCAGGAAAAGGGGCTGAGCTGGACCCAAGGAAAGAAACAATAAATATACAAAAACACACCCCTAAGCTAGACTAGCCTACTTTAACAGCTAACTAACTAACCAAAAATACAGTGGGTGGTCCGCCCAGTTCTACCTAGTGTATTTAACAAAGTTCACCTACGGGTAGTGTATGCCCATGGGCGACTGGTCTTGGTTTCCCCCTTTTCCCACCAGCAACAAACAAACACCATAACCAAAAACAATACTCACAGGTGATGACAAAGTGCTATGGAGGTGCTTAAACAAAAGAGAGGTTTAAGACACAAAGCGAGAGTGAAACACAGAGACCTACAGACATGGCATTTACAGAGAGATTGAGCTAGAGATTGAGCTGAGCTCTAGAACAAACAAATGATGGGGTTTTTAAACCATCGGGAAGGAACTGTGATAGGATAGGAAGTAGGAGGAGGTGTGTCTTCTGATTGATGATTGATTGTTGACTGATGATTTTCACCTGTGAGGGGAGAAGGAGAGAAAAGAAACACACAGGATACACACACACACAGGATAACTGTATCCGTAACATTAATATTGAGTTGCACCCCTCTATTTCACTCAGAACAGCCTCAATTTGTCAGGGCCTGGACTCTACAAGGTGTTGAAAGAGTTCCACGGGGGATGCTGGCCCATGTTGACCCAATGCTTCACACAGTTGTGTCAAGTTGGCTGGATGCCCTTTGGGTGGTGGACCATTTTTGATACACACGGGAATCTGTTTGAATGTGAAAACCCCAGCAGCATTGCAGTTCTTGACACAAACTGGTGCGCCTGGCACCTACTACCATACCCTGTTCAAAGTCACTTAAATCTTTTGTCTTGCCCATTCACCCGCTGAATGACACACATACACTATCCATGTCCTAATTGTCTCAAGGTTGAAAAATCCTTCTTTAAACTGTCCCCTCACCTTCATCTACATTGATTGAAGTGGATTTAATAAGTGACATCAATAAGAGATCATAGCTTTTACCTGGATTCACCTGGTCAATCTATGTCATGAAAAGAGCAGGTCTGCCGAATGTTTTGTATATAGACAATAACCAACTGGGCACAGATGTCCGTTCAACATCTCGTTTCGATTTATGGTTGGTTGAATTGTCAACTAACGTGAATTTAAACTACCCCATTTCTTAATAGGTTGATTTTATTATGCTACTGCATTTATTGTATTGGTAATACGAGTTGAAAATCACCAGCATTTATTCCTATAGCAGGCCGCATGCAGGCAAGACGCACACACACACACGCACACACACACACCTTGACTCTCTTGGATGCTCTCCTGGATGTGCCTACTGCTACTCTGCTGTGTTTTACATCTCAGAGGGTAAGATAAGAAGAGTTCTCCCCGTACTGTTTAAGGTACACTGACAATATGCAAACACTGACAAAAGGAACGTCAAAGAGGCTCGATCAAAAGATAGGCCAAAGGGGAGCACAGACAGGTCAGGGTATTAACTCGCTGCAATTAAGGTTCAGTCCTGATTACCTGTCCTGTAATCACTCTCCGCTCAGGTCTGGAAATATTTGATTTTCTCTGATCTAGGTCAGCTCAAAGACACCAGAGAGAGACAACCCTCTGGGCACAAACTGGTTGAATCAACGTTGTTTCAATGTAATTTGTCAACATATTGTGATGTGGAATCTACTTGCAAAATACATTGGATTTGAAAAAAGTCATCAATTGTTTATTTTGAGGGTGACATTTCAAACACATGATTATGTCATCCTTAGGGAAGTAGGTAACCACATTACAACATAGACATGTTTTTTCAAAGGTAATGTTGAGTTTGTACCTTTAAAACAACATCAGTTCTTCGATGTTATATTCGCTATCAGAACAACAACAAATTATGATCTGGACAGCACCTCCTACTGGAGAATTGATCTACCTACAGCTACCATTTAACCAAGCCCAGTTTAACGATTTGTCACTGGCTTTTACTAATGTGCTATTGTGAGAATGATTGTTGAGAGATCTCCACTTAAAAACTAAATCGATTCAGTGTTGCCATTGAAGTCATTCCAAAGGGTAGGTTTAACAGAGGCAATGAAATGTGATTACATTTACATTTACATTTAAGTCATTTAGCAGACGCTCTTATCCAGAGCGACTTACAAATTGGTGCATTCACCTTATGACATCCAGTGGAACAGCCACTTTACAATAGTGCATCTAAATATTTTAAGGGGGGGAGGGGGGGGTGAGAAGGATTACTTTATCCTATCCTAGGTATTCCTTAAAGAGGTGGGGTTTCAGGTGTCTCCGGAAGGTGGTGATTGACTCCGCTGTCCTGGCGTCGTGAGGGAGTTTGTTCCACCATTGGGGAGCCAATGATTATACTTTATCTCTCATATCATCAATGATAGCATTTGACTTTACATTAGCAAAGTCACCAATAACTATTGTTTCAATTTAACAACAAAAAATGACAATACAATAGGCCTAGGGTTTAAAGCTCTAGTTGATTTCAAATGCAATGACATTTGGTGATATTAAATTGTTTGGTTGTCAACACAACTAAATATCAACATTTGAAGGAGATGAGTTTCACATCTCCATCTCAACCAAACTCTATTTAAAGTGCATTTAAATTTTGGTTTGATTTAGTCCGATTCTTTAACTCAGATTTTTGGTTGAGATGGAGACAGGAATCGAACATATCAATGATTAATGGAATTAATGCCAGAATAAGTCAGTGGCACAGATGGAACTATCCAAGCAGAATACACATCTCCTTCTAATGTTGATATATGGTTGCGTTGACAACCAAACACAATTCACTATCACTTTTGAAATAAAATAAATAGCCTATAACAAGTTAACAAATGACATGTTGTATTCACGTCTCCAACTCAACCAGATGGGGTCTGCGTCCAAAATGGCACTTTATTGCCTATATAGTGCACTACTTTTGACCAGCGCCCATAGGTTACTTACAGTTGATTAAAGATATAGGTCTGTGGTCACTATATAGAAAATAGGGTGCCATTTGGGACAAAATGGTGAGTTCAGACTGGGGCTGTGCTCTTGGCATGTATCTTTAAAGGTCATTTACCTGTGCTGGTAATTAGTGGTTGATGGCAATGTATTTATTGTCAAAGTTCTGCCATTCTAAAGGAGAGCTGGGAATTGTCCAAAAAGTCTCCCTATTCCCTATATAGTGCCCTACTTTTAACCAGGGATAATATGGCTCTGGTCAAAAGTAGTGCACTACAAAGGGAATATGGTGCCATTTGGGACGCACACCCTGGCTGCGCAGTGGAGCCAAATCGATCTGAGATCAACACTACCAATACATTTATCACCGGCCTCAAACGACCGCATGGGGGTAGGACCACAGAGGTCACACACAGCCCAGAGCCCAGAGAGACAGACACAGTGTGTGTATGTGTGTGTTACTGCGCACGCGCGTGTGTGTGTGTGTGTGTGTTACTGCGTGTGTGTGTGTGTGTGTGTGTGTGTGTGTGTGTGTGTGTGTGTGTGTGTGTGTGTGTGTGTGTGTGTGTGTGTGTGTGTGTGTGTGTGTGTGTGTGTGTGTGTGTGTGTGTGTGTGTGTGTGTGTGTGTGTGTGTGTCTGAGATGTAATTTCCCCTCCCTCACTGCCAACCCTGCAGGACCGGTAGGATAGGCTACCTCACTAACCACACTCCTGTCAGAGCATGTGAGCGGAGTTGAGCTGTTGGAAATCCCTCTCATCGCTCATGGAGCGGTGCATGTATACCTCTTCAGCTCTCCATGTCCTTTCCAACCGCTCTGCTAAAAACCTCTCCTTGCTCACAGGAAAAAGAAAATTGCCACTCCAAACATATCTACCTGGACCTACCATTTGGTTTTGAAGTATTGAAACCAAACCATACGGATTTGAATGAAAAGTATTTGAATCAACATGAAAAGGTGATTGTAAGAATCACACAATTTCAAATAGGCTACATGGTTTATTAAACAGCATATACACACACTAAATAGGTCCGGAGCCAGACGGGGAGCTTAAGATGGAATGAAAATGAATTATTTAGGCTATATTATTTCAAGGAAAGAGCCTACAAACAAACACATTGTGAAGTATTTGCGAGTGCGACACAATCAGCTCATAGGGACAGCATTTAAACAACATTTTATTGTATTAAATCCTTATAGTCTAGGAATTGTGCATATAGGCTCTGACTAAACAAAAAAATGAGTAGCTTTTGAATACATTTTAGAGTGAATTTTTAGAAACATGAGTTTGGCCAGTCTGTGGCTTCAGGCTAATGCGATAGTGCCTGGAGAGCAGTCCAGCAGCCTCTCCCTCCTCTCCCTTTTGGCCACTTGCCAGGCTGGTCAGAAATGCAGAGTTGTTTCAATTTTTTTCTAGGTAGGTCTAAAGCTTTTAGGGTAAAATAACCCAATCAAAATGGAAATATCCTTGAACTTGGGAATATACCAGGCCTATTGGGACAAAATAAATTATGGCCTATTGTATAAGTAATATAACAAAAATGAACGAAACGTTTAAGAGATCAGATTTCTTGTTTATAAATACTTCGCTACAATGACACTTAGTTATCTACGTACCTAGTTCCTTTCTTTTAGCATGTGAACGTAGTATGTACACCGTCATGCTTTCGGGATGCGTGTCTTTTCAGATTCCACACTGATTCATTAGTTGTTGACACTTCATCACCACACTCCCTCTCTTCCTCTTGGTCCTCATCTTTGTAAGTCACCTTGATTTAGCACCTGTGTGCTTTATCAGTTTCTTTCTGAAAATATTGACCAAACTCCATGACAGTAGCTAAAACAAGGGGCTACATCAGCACATAAGTGGACCACAAATGCATGCTGGGCCGGGCATGCCCTGAACTTGTGAAGTGAGCACTACTGGAGCGAAATTGGAGCAGGCGAGAAGGCTAACTTTGGGAATCCAGCTCTGCACTCCAGTCAAATTGGGCACGCTCCGTTCCGCTCACATATTCTGACTCCTATACACCAACACCACTCCGCTATGGGGTTTCCCATGCCAGAGTGCAGGGGCAGAGAACCCCACTCCATTCCTGAGTTCTGAATGAGTGTTATGTGATCTCCGACATCTCTAGATAGTGGACAGAATGATCAGGGCTGAATTATGCTGGTTACAAAGAACTGATGTTGTGTATTGATGCTGAACAGTATGAGAAGGCACACAAACTTAAGCAGGTATGTATACGTGTGGTTATGGTTTGTGAGGGTTGGAAGATTGACCGATATGGTCATATAATGTCAGGCGGGGGGTTAGGAGGCGATCCAGGCGGTTAGGAAGGGTCTCTCTCTCCCATTCTGAGGCTATAGCCAGACACGAGACGTTCTCTGTATTAGGAAAGTGTTTCTCTCTCTGTGATTGCATCCCAAAAGGCACTATGGATCCTGTTCAAAAGTAGTGCAGTATATAGGGAATAGTGTGCCATTTGGGAAGCAGCCTCATTCTCATTGACCCACTTATGACTCTCCAATCAATACCAAGTCAGTCCCTGAGGTCTCCCTGTGCAGCCTGAGAGACAGAGAGAGACAGAGAGACTTTTGGTCTTTCTTTAATGAAACTTTCTCATTTCATTTAAAAACTCACCCCACCTTAAAAATAAAACACAAATATATCCTATACTGCATACATGTACCATACTCACTTTTCCATCTACCTCATGATACAAAAACAACATCACAATAACCAAAAAAGCTCACCACTTCTACAACAGTATATCCAAAACATCTTCCCCAGCTATACAGACAGTCCCCCCAACACACCATATCTCCTGAAACATCTCCACACTTTTTATCATTCTATAGAACTCAAACTCTAAACCCTAAGGCGCGCAGAGACCATCCCATTAAATAATAGTTAAGGGTCTGTTATCCCCCCACCTTTGACCCTGTTCCTCCTTGTTAGACAAATGGCCAACTTCGCCTGAGCAAACAGAAAATTAAATAAAACACATTTGGCCTTTTCCTTATTCGAATACCTGTATCCCATTATAAACATCCCAACAGTAAAAACCATCCCTAACCTCTCATGCAGACATTCCAACAGAGACATTAACGACATTAACCTGGCACACACAGAAAACACATGAATCACAGTTTCTTTCTTTACACAGAAAGGACATCCCTGCCCGATTCCCGGTTCAACCCGTGCCAACCAGCTGTTAGTGGCCAGGGCTCCATGAAGAACCCTCCACTGGAGGTCCCCTGACCTCTTTGGTACTGGGGATTTGTAGAGCCCACTCCATCTAAAAACCCACCTTACTCTCCGCCCCACATACCCCCTGTCACTGATGTGCCTTCAGTCCTGTTAGGCAGGTATGTTAGGCTCCAAATGTTCCTAATCTTAACGCAGAGGTTGTAGAGGGCTTTACCTCCCACCTCCTCAAACTCCCCCAGGCTCGGAGTGTTAAAATCTAACAAGTCCTCCAGACCACCTTACCAGTCTCCAGTCTCTGCAGGGGCAGAAATATTGGTGGCCCCTCCCTCTTTGGCCGCTCAAAGACCCCCCCCCCCCTTACCAAATCAATTTTTATTTGTCACATACACATGGTTAGCAGATTTTAATGCGAGTGTAGCAAAATGCTTGTGCTTCTAGTTCCGACAATGCAGTAATAACCAACGAGTAATATAACCTAACAATTTCACAACAACTACCTTATACACACAAGTGTAAAGGGATGAAGACAGTCTCAGACAATGCCTCCTGGACCCCCTCCAGGAATGTTTCCAGCAGCCTAAGAGATGTTATTCCTGATTGTTGTGCCAGGACTTCCAGGGTTTTCCACCCCTCCTCTCCCAGCAGTCGCAGGTCACCTAGCCTTTGTAAACCCGCTGCCCTCAGTTGCCTCTGCAGGGTGGCCGACTGAACCGATCTCAAAGGGATAGCTGGGTTGTGGAAAATAGGCTCCTCCCACACCCACAGCCCAGGATTCACACCCCCTTCTCGTGTGGGCCTTAAACACACCCCTTGCAAATATTCCACTAGCAATTAGCCTACCAACCATGTTTGATATTTTCATAAACACAAACACAGCTTTGTTCATTCTAGAAGCGGACTGCATGCAGAACCTCCTCCACTTTAACACACCTGAATCCATGCCGTATCGTCAGCGTCTCCTCAGCGCTAGGCTGAGAAGCATTTATCCTTTTTTATGATTGACACAAATGTTCAACAAAAACACATCACTGATTTAAATGTCAGAAGTGAAACATTGCAGAGGCATTTCTCGTACTGTGGATGTCATAGGTGATTTTACTCAGATGCAATGGATGGTCTTTTGTAGACCAACTGACCTTCAGATATGTCATGTCAGAGGATCTATCATTGAATAGGCTTGGGCTATGGTAATACAGCACATACAGATCTGGGACCAGTGGCCATATGTATCATGCCAGGATGCCCATCTGCTAGCCCTGGCACGTTAGCTGTCTGAATCTCCTTGTCTCCAGCTCGCTGAGCGTAGCAGAGACTACGGAATTGGCTCCCTGACTCATCTAATGCTACTCATTGGACCCTATGATCACACGGCTACACATGCCTCTCCCTAATGCCAATATGCCTTGTCTATTGCTGTTTTGGTCAGTGATTACTGTCTTATTTCACTGTAGAGCCCCTAGCCCTGCCCAATATGCCTTAGATAGCCCTTTTTTTCCACCCCCCACACATGTGGTGACCTCACCTGGCTTAACTGGTGCCTCTAGAGACAAAACCTCTCTCATCATCACTCAATGCCTAGGTTTACCTCCACTGTACTCACATCCTACCATACCCTTGTCTGTACATTATGCCTTGAAATTATTCTTCCCGCCAAGAAATGTGCTCCTTTTACTCTCTGTTCTGACGCACTAGGCGACCAGTTCTTATAGTCTTTAGGCGTACCCTTATCCTACTCCTCCTCTGTTCCTCTGGTGATGTAGAGGTTAACCCAGGCCCTGCAGCCCCCAGCACTACTCCCATTCCTCAGGTGCTCTCATTTGTTGACTTCTGTAACCGTAAAATCCTTTGTTTCAAACATGTTAACATTAGAAGCCTCCTCCCTAAATTTGTTTTATTCACTGATTTGACCAGCACAAAAACATCCTGTGGCATTCTGCATTAGCATCGAATAGCCCCTGCGACATGCAACTTTTCAGGGAAGTCAGGAACCAATATACTCAGTCAATTAGGAAAGCTAAGGCTAGCTTTTTCAAACAGAAATTTGCATCCTGTAGCACTAATTCCAAAAAGTTTCGCGACACTGTAAAGTCCATGGAGAATAAGAGCACCTCTTCCCAGCTGCCCACTGCACTGAAGCTAGGAAACACTGTAACCACCGATAAATCTACGATAATCGATCATTTCAATAAGCATTTTTCTACGGCTGGCCATGCGTTCCACCTGGCTACCCCTACTCAGCACTCCCTGCAGCAACTTGCCAACTCTTTTCTCTGTATATATCAATGATGTCGCTCTTGCTGCTGGTGATTCTCTGATCCACCTCTATGCAGACAACACCATTCTGTATACTTTTGGCCCTTCTTTGGACACTGTGTTAACAAACCTCCGAACGAGCTTCAATGCTATTCAACACTCCTTCCGTGGCCTCCAACTGCTTTTAAATGCTAGTAAAACTAAATGCATGCTCTTCAACCGATTGTTGCCTCACCGGCCTGCCCGACTTGCATCACTACTCTGGGCGGTTCTCACTTGGAATATGTGGACAACTACAAAGATCTCTGGAGATCCCTTTAGTCTCCACTGTTACTGTTGGAAAATCTACTTTTCGTTTCTTTGCACCCCACGAATGGAACAATCTACAGAGTTACCTACAACGAGTTGTACTGGTGCCTCTCGGGCAGTTCAAATTGTTGATTGGGGACATATTTACTGAGGAATGATTGTTTCTCTTGAGTGTGTTTTGTAGTCTTGTATATTTGTATTGTGTTGTATTTGTGAATTGTGTACAGTTGAAGTCGGAAGTTTACATACACTTAGGTTGGAGTCTTTAAAACTTGTCTTTCAACCACTCCACACATTTCTTGTTAACAAACTATAGTTTTGGCAAGTCGGTTAGGACATCTGCTTTGTGCATGCCACAAGTAATTTTTCCAACAATTGTTTCAGACAGATTATTTCACTTATAATTCACTTTATCACAATTCCAGTGGGCCAGAAGTTTACATACACTAAGTTGACTGTGCCTTTAAACAGCTTGGAAAATGTAAAAAAATGATGTCATGCTTCTGATAGGCTAATTGACATAATTTAAGTCAATTGGAGGTGTACCTGTGGATGTATTTCAAGGCCTACCTTCAAACTCTTTGCTTGACATCATGGGAAAATCAAAAGAAATCATCCAAGACCTCAGAAGAAAATGGTCGACCTCCACATCTCTGGATCATCCAGGCAATTTCCAAATGCGTCAAGGTACCACGTTCACCTGTACAAACAATAGTATGCAAGTATAAACACCATGGGACCACACAGCCGTCATACCGCTCAGGAAGGAGACGCGTTCTGTCTCCACAGATCAACGTACTTTGGTGCGAAAAGTGCAAATCAATACCAGAACAACAGCAAAGGCCCTTGTGAAGATGCTGGACGAAACAGGTACAAAAGTATCTATATCCACAGTAAAACAAGTCTTATACAGTGCCTTGACATACCCCAAGCGACTTACAGCTGTAATCGCAGCAAAAGGTGGCGCTACAAAGTATTAACTTTAGGGGGCTGAATAATTTTGCATGCCCAATTTTTCAGTTTTTGATTTGTTAAAAAAGTTTGAAATATCCAATAAACGTCGTTCCACTTCATGATTGTGTCCCACTTGTTGTTGATTCCTCACAAAAAAATAAAGTTTTATATCTTTATGTTTGAAGCCTGAAATGTGGCAAAAGGTCGCAAAGTTCAAGGGGGCCGAATACTTTCGCAAGGCACTGTATCGACATAACCTGAAAGGCCGCTCAGCAAGGAAGAAGCCACTGCTTCAAAACCACCATAAAAAAGCCAGACTTGAGTTTGCTACTGCACATGGGGACAAAGATCGTTTTTTTGGAGATATGTCCTCTGGTCTGATGAAAGAAAAATAGGCCTGTTTGGCCATAATGACCATCATTATGTTAGCAGGAAAAAGGGGGATGCATGCTAGCAGAAGAACACCATCCCAACCGTGAAGCACGGGGGTGGCAGCCTCATGTTGTGGGGGTGCTTTGCTGCAGGAGGGACTGGTGCACATCACAAAATAGATGGTCTCATGAGGCAGGAAAATGATGTGTATATATTGAAGCAACATCTCAACACATCAGTCAGGAAGTTTAAGCTTGGTCTCAAATGGGTCTTCCAAATGAACAATGACCCCAAGCATACTTCCAAAGCTGTGGCAAAATGGCTTAACTTCGCACAGAATTATAGATACACTTCTCCTTAATGCAACCTATGTGTTTAATTTCAAAAACACTTTACGGAAAAAGCACACCATGCTATAATCTGAGTACGGCACTCAGAGACCAAAACAAGCAATACAGATACCCGCCATGTTGTGTAGTCAACAGAAGTCAGAAATAGCATTATAAATATTCACTTACCTTTGATGATCTTCATCGGAATGCACTCCCTGGAATCCCAGTTCCACAATAAATGTTTGTTTTGTTCGATAATGTCCATCATTTATGTCCAAATATCTCCTTTTGTTAGCGCGTTCAGTTCACAAATCAAAATTCATGACGCGCAATCACTAGGTGCAGACAAAGTCAAAAAGTTCCCATTACAGTCCGTAGAAACATGTCAAACGATGTATAGAATCAATCTTTAGGATGTTTTTGACATACATATTCAATAATGTTCCAACCGGAGAATTCCTTTGTCTTCAGAAATGCAATGGAACTCAAGCTAACTCTCATATAAACGAGCATCACCAGCTTGTGGCTCTCTGGCAGACCTCTGACTCATTCCCCTTTCATCTGCCCCCACTTTACAGTAGAAGCATCAAACAAGGTTCTAAAGACTATTGACATCTCGTTGAAGCCTTAGGAAGTGCAATATGACCAATATGCCACTGTATCTTCGATAGGCAATGAGTTGAAAACCTACAAACCTCAGATGTCCCACTTCGTGGTTGGATTTTTTTCTCAGGATTTTGCCTGCCATATGAGTTATGCTATACTCACAGACATCATTCAAACAGTTTTAGAAACTTCAGAGTGTTTTCTATCCAAATATAATAATAATATTCATATCTTAGCTTTTGGGACTGAGTAGCAGGCAGTTTACTCTGGGCACCATATTCATCAAAGCTACTCAATACTGCCCCCAGCCATAAGAAGTTAAAGAGAACTTGGTCTCAACGGAACTCCCTGCCAAAAAACTACAATAAAAGATGTGTGAGTTTTGGTGCTCATATGATATTTGTGTGTGTGTGTTTGTGTGATACTGGTGAATTATTCAGCCGTGTCTGAGAAAGGGCCTTTTAAATGCCATGTCAATCACACGGAAGAGAGAGACGCTCTCTGCTCGCTGCTCCATCCGTTCGCACTTGGCCATGATTTCACAGCTGGTTTAGCACACACACACACACACACACACACACACACACACACACACACACACACACACACACACACACACACACACACACACACACACACACACACACACACACACACACACACACACACACACACACACAGTGTGTCTGAGTTATGATGCGCCTCCCAGGGTCACGCCGGCCTGATAACACCAGAGTGGGGGTTTTAATGACAAGTTAAATTACCCACTTTTTATCAGTTTTCTCATCCTGTCACCTCATGCAAACATACTATAAATACAAAGTGTGTGTGTGTGTGTGTGTGTGTGTGTGTGTGTGTGTGTGTGTGTGTGTGTGTGTGTGTGTGTGTGTGTGTGTGTGTGTGTGTGTGTGTGTGTGTGTGTGTGTGTGTGTGTGTGTGTGTGTGTGTGTGTGTGTTGTTGGACTACTCTTTAATCACAGAGCGGCACTAAGTTTGTTGGATGGGAGATAACACAGGGAGACAGAGACAAATGTCTAGTAGAAGAATGGATGGTAAAGGGACCTTAGGAGTACAGAGAAAACCATGCTAAGACTAGAACTGTGCTGAAATAAGTCGTTGATCAATGTGAACATAATGTCCTTTTATGTCTTAGTAACATATGAATGTGTCCTGTGGCATCAAATTCAATGAACTACATGTTATGTATAATACATTTTTTACACCAGCAGTCGTCCAAAAGTGCTTGAACAGTAACCAGGCCTCGACCCCCTTCTGAAAAAACCTACACTCGATCCCTCCGATGTCAACAATTACAGACCAGTATCCCTTCTTTCTTTTCTCTCCAAAACTCTTGAACGTGCCGTCCTTGGCCAGCTCTCCCGCTATCTCTCTCTGAATGACCTTCTTGATCCAAATCAGTCAGGTTTCAAGACTAGTCATTCAACTGAGACTGCTCTCCTCTGTATCACGGAGGCGCTCCGCACTGCTAAAGCTAACTCTCTCTCCTCTGCTCTCATCCTTCTAGATCTATCGGCTGCCTTCGATACTGTGAACCATCAGATCCTCCTCTCCACCCTCTCCGAGTTGGGCATCTCCGGCGCGGCCCACGCTTGAATTGCGTCCTACCTGACAGGTCGCTCCTACCAGGTGGCGTGGCGAGAATCTGTCTCCTCACCACGCGCTCTCACCACTGGTGTCCCCCAGGGCTCTGTTCTTGGCCCTCTCCTATTCTCGCTATACACCAAGTCACTTGGCTCTGTCATAACCTCACATGGTCTCTCTCATCATTGCTATGCAGACGACACACAATTAATCTTCTCCTTTCCCCCTTCTGATGACCAGGTGGCGAATCGCATCTCTGCATGTCTGGCAGACATATCAGTGTGGATGACGGATCACCACCTCAAGCTGAACCTCGGCAAGACGGAGCTGCTCTTCCTCCCGGGGAAGGACTGCCCGTTCCATGATCTCGCCATCACGGTTGACAACTCCATTGTGTCCTCCTCCCAGAGCGCCAAGAACCTTGGCGTGATCCTGGACAACACCCTGTCGTTCTCAACTAACATCAAGGCGGTGGCCCGTTCCTGTAGGTTCATGCTCTACAACATCCGCAGAGTACGACCCTGCCTCACACAGGAAGCGGCGCAGGTCCTAATCCAGGCACTTGTCATCTCCCGTCTGGATTACTGCAACTCACTGTTGGCTGGGCTCCCTGCCTGTGCCATTAAACCCCTACAACTCATCCAGAACGCCGCAGCCCGTCTGGTGTTCAACCTTCCCAAGTTCTCTCACGTCACCCCGCTCCTCCGTTCTCTCCACTGGCTTCCAGTTGAAGCTCGCATCCGCTACAAGACCATGGTGCTTGCCTACGGAGCTGTGAGGGGAACGGCACCTCAGTACCTCCAGGCTCTGATCAGGCCCTACACCCAAACAAGGGCACTGCGTTCATCCACCTCTGGCCTGCTCGCCTCCCTACCACTGAGGAAGTTCAGCTCCCGCTCAGCCCAGTCAAAACTGTTCGCTGCCCTGGCCCCCCAATGGTGGAACAAACTCCCTCACGACGCCAGGACAGCGGAGTCAATCACCACCTTCCGGAGACACCTGAAACCCCACCTCTTTAAGGAATACCTAGGATAGGTTAAGTAATCCCTCTCACCCCACCCCCCCTAAGTTTTAGATGCACTATTGTTAAGTGACTGTCCCACTGGATGTCATAAGGTGAATGCACCAATTTGTAAGTCGCTCTGGATAAGAGCGTCTGCTAAATGACTTAAATGTAAATGTAATGTAAATGACCCCAAAGAGCTGTGAGAAACATGTGACTTCATGATTAACAGACAACAGTACAGAAAAAAGTCTGAATCAATGATGCCCACTTTTCATCTCTGCTACAAAACTTCATGCTGATGAAACGGTCTGTGCCTTCAAATCCAATTGTTCTTATATCCCGAAACAAGTGAGCAGCGGCAACAACAAGAAATACAGTGCAGATATACCAACAACAAAATAACCAAAGGGTCTATTCCAAATGGCACCCTGCATTGATAAAAATGTGTGGACTACAAAGGGATTAGGGTAACAATTGGGATGCAGACAGGGTATTCAGAGCTCTGGAGAGTCAATTACAGCCTTTATAGCCTTGATTGATGCACTGCTGTCAACGGATGATTGTTACATATTTTAAACTCTTTCAGGGCTCCTCTGGATCCATTTGTTCTCCATTATTATGTAACGTCAACTACAGTAAAGTTCCTTTAATTAACTGAAGTACAGTGAGACAGTCCTAAATGGCATCCTATTCCCTGAATACTTTTGACCTGAGACCTATAAGCTTATGTCAAAAATAGTGCACTATACGTGGGAATAGGGTAGAATATGGGATGCACACCGTGATAACTTTATCTGAGATGTATCCAGAGCCTTCCTCCATACACAGATATCCTCATTAGTTTTTGACGAGGTAGGAACACTTTATGCCTTGAATTTGTTCAAATGCTATTTTAAGCTTAAGCGTTAGGTTTAGGGTTTTGTGATTAGGGTTAGAGTTAGGATTAGGGCTAGGGGTGTCGGGGAAATAGGATTTTTAATGGTCAAACATTTTTAATACCCAAAAAGTGGGGGGGGCTCAAATCAATCAGATCCGCGTTAGCTGACATCTGCATAGTGCTGTCAAATCCGTCAGCAGCTCCCGGCATCATACCTAAAGCGGACATTGCCATTGGGTGCACAGAGTCGCATTAAAATAAATCCCATGCAGCCTTGTTTACAAGTTCAAACACTGGAATGTGAGATGTAATCTTCACCTCGATTAGGCTGATAGAAATCCTTATTTGTTTAATGATTTTCAATTTGAACTTTATTTCTATGTTGCCTACACTTTCTTGTTCTGAACTTCTAATGCGAGTGGGACGGGTGTGACTTTGTGACTGATGACAAGATCAACTGCTCACCGATTTGACAGATCCAATGCAGACCTCCGACACCACTAAAACATCAGCTATGCGGGTGTTGGCGATCACTGGTTAACACTTGATCTGATTGAGTTTTGTCCAGAGTCTGACCCTTTCTGTGAGGAGTGGAGGAGCTCTTGACATGCATCCTGTTGGCCAGCTGTCTGTGGAATAAAAACCCCAGACTAACATTAACACAGAACACTGAATTACTAATGACCCCTCTCGAGACAGTTACAGTGACAGAGAGGGAGTGAATGACAGAGAAAGAGGGAGAGACAGAGAGAGAAAAAAAGAGCGAGAGCGAGATGGGCTAAGTTAAACAAAGCCAGCGAAGATCATATGCATATGAAAGGGTGCTGATTCTGAGTAAATTGCGCCATCTAATAAATGCTTGGTAATCAAATCCCAAACTAATTTTTAATTGGGTAAAGATACTCATAATGAAATTGCCACTGACTATATTTAGTAAAACAAAACAGGCAAGTGATGAGAAAGCTCATCAGCACATGGGAGTTGTTCAGTGGCTGATGTAACTTTAAACTCTTAGTCTGTGTCCCAAATGGCACCCTAATTCCCTAAATAGTCCACAACTTTTAATTTAAATTTTCTTAACTTCATTCAGAATTAGTGCACTCTACAGGGAATAGGGTACCATTTATAAGATGATGCAGTGAATAAGAAGGCACGGATGATGAGCTTTGTTTAAAGGCCTGAGAAAGTGACAGAGTCCTTTTGGCTCGCTGGGCTCTATTTTCAGCAGGCACTAAGGCGGCGAAATGTCAAATGCACTTTAGTCAACAATTTTGTCATGTAAAAACTGGAGCTCTGGCATTTTACCTGTCTAACCTCTGCTTGCGTGCGCTGAAATTCGAGTGGTGACAATATTTGAGGCATGTACTTAAAAACAAGTGCAAAAGTCACAATTTCATGCAGCACAAATGGTAAGATTTAAGGCCAATGAAAAGCAGGTCTAGCAGTAACATGGTTGGTAATGGTATGGATTTTGAGAGCGGAAACACATCCTATCCAGCTGTGATGCACAGTGCCCATATGCTCATGGAACAACAGATGAGATGTGCTTTTTGTGTCAATAACCTTCATATTTAGAAACATGCCTTTTATTTTATTTATCTTTTCATTAAATGCTGGTTAAAATAATGTATTTCAAATTGATGAGAGGGGAGGCTATGCTTGATTTTAATGGTTTGTTTCATTTGATTAAAAATATCAAGCATATCCTCCCCTCTCATTAATGTGAAATACATTATTTTAGCCAGCTCCCATTATTATTTTTGATTATCGTAAAACCCCATCCAAAACAAGAAAAATATACATTTCAAATGCATGTATTGATACATTTTTGGGGATACTGAAATATTAAAACATTTGCAAAATAATGTATTTATTCACCAAACTATATTTTGAAAGAGGTACTTTAAGCATATGTTTTCGTTTCAGGATCCTCTGTCTCCACTGAGCAAAGTTAATTGTAAGGACTTTTTTCTTATTAATAATGTAAAATTAACAGCTGTACAGAAAGAGTCACGTAAAGACCAAATTACAGAGGAGGAACTTCTTGATGCAATTAAAAACTTGTTAGGGATTTGGTTCCGCTGTCGGGATCAAATCAGCAGAAATTAAGAGCGCCACCTATAGTTTTTGATAAAACTCAAACTTTCATTAAAACACACATGCAAGGTACTGAATTAAAGCTACACTCGTTGTGAATCTAGCCACCAAGTCAGATTTGTAAATGCTTTTCGGTGAAAGCATGAGAAGCTTTATCTGATAGCATGCACCCCCAAAGTACTGGAACGTCACCTAAAACAACAGATTTTGCGGTAGCCGGCGCTACCCAAAACCCAGAAATAAAATATAAAACATTCATTACCTTTGACGAGCTTCTTTCTTGGCACTCCTATATATCCCATAAACATCACAATTGGGTCTTCTTTTTCCCGATTAAATCCGTCATTGTATAGCCAAAATGTTGTTTTCCTTAGACCGGTCTGATCCAGGAATATTCCATTTTACAAGACGCAACGTCACTTTTTAAAATGACAAAAGTTGCCTATAAACTTTTACAAATCACTTCAAACTACTTTTCTAAACCAACTTTAGGTATTAATAAACGTTAATAATCTATACAATTCATCATGGGGCGATCTGTATTCGATAGCAGCTAGTCTTGAAATCAGCGTCCATCTTTTCCATTTTCACAACATCCTGTGAAGAGACTAAAACAGGAAAGGCCAAAACGTCATACAACCAAGGATTAAGTAGGCTGGAAATGCCAGCACTGGCGACATCGTTTGGAAGCTGTAGGCGTTTACAGGGCATCTTCATTTATTTGCAGTCGCCTTAAACAACATTGACTGGCGGATTAATATATTTTTTGTGTTTTTGGAGAACAGTTTTTCGAGGGATTTTTACTCCTAAACACGTTATGTTATAGCCACAGACACGATTGAACCAGTTTTAGAGACTACAGAGTGTTTTCTATACACAGATACTTATCATTTGCATATACTATATTCCTGGCATGAGTAGCAGGACTTTGAAATGTTGCGTGATTTTTAACAAAAAGCTGCGAAAATTCGCATGATCCATAACTTAACCAGAAGGGGACTAGGGTTCCAATTTTGGAACACCCCCCCCCCCCCACGTTTAGCTGGATGGTGGCGCATGGAATGCAAAAATATTCCTAAAAATATTTAACCTCCACACATTAACATGTCCAATGGCTCAAATGAAAGATAAACACCTTGTTTATCTACCCAGCAAGTCAGATTTCTAAAATGTTTTATGGCGAAAACATAGCACATATTTATGTCAAACCACCACCGAAGACACGGCTAATTTGCATAGCCAAGTTGAAAAAAATATGCAATCAACAAACGCAGGATTAAAAGAAAAATAATGCACTAACCTTTTGAAATCTTCATCAGATGACAGTAATATAACATGTTACACAGTACATTTATGTTTTTTTCAATAATATGCTATATATATCCATAAATCTCTGTTTACAATGATGCATCGTTCAAAAAATGCTATTCAAATGTCCTGAGAAATGACGATAGCTCCGGCAGATAACGTCAGCTAACAAGGAATACACATCATAAACTTTGACTAAATATGCATGTTCTACATATATATAGTTAGATACACTTCTGAATGCAATCGCTGTGTTACATTTATTTTTAACGTTACAGGTTTCGTTCACTAGGCTATACTATGAGACGGCGCTCAAAAAGTAGCATTATGGCTCCTCTATCTTGGAGTCCACATAAACCCAAATTTACCACATAAATATTCCCTTACCTTTGCTGTTCTTCCATCAGAAGACCTGGAAGGAATTATACTTACCAAAAACAGCATTTAGTTTTGCAGTCTGTGTCTTTCGGTTCTCAAACACGACACATTTCGGTTGAAATGTAGCCAAAAGTCAAGTGGATGCGCACCAAAACGTTGAACTTACATATTATACGTCGATTAAA